>NW_010294795.1:32724-64523 GCF_000700745.2 Antrostomus carolinensis
AGGTGGAAAGTATCTGATGTGAACTCACCCCAGAGGGGAAACTGAGGTAGAAGTGAAGTGACTTGCCCAAGGTGAGATAGGAGGTAGGAAATGCCTTGAGCCTCACATCACGTTTTGTGATTTTGATTCTTCCTTTCTGGCACATCTCCCCTGGAGCGTGATGCCTGACTCCAAGCATTAGGCACACTCACTCCTCAGCAAAGCAGGCAAGCACTGCTCTGCCCACTCCAGCACTGCACTACCACTATCTTTCCTGACAGGTGAGAGGGAAAGAAATCAGTGGGAGCCCTGGAAAGAAGAAAACTTGATAAGCAAATCCTGGTCATTAAGATGTGAAGTTTGTTTCGTTTTCCTTCTCTCTCAATCTGGAAGGATTAGCACCAGCCAGATAAGAGACCTGCCAAGGCACTTCCAGCAGCCTTGCTCAGCCTGGACTGGAGTTAACTTCCAGCAAAGACAACTTCTGAAATCATGGGCATCTTCCTGCAGCACCCTCCGAAAAAAAGGAGGGTCAGAGAGGAAGCTGCTCTGGAAGGTTTTCTTGCACAAAAAATGGCTTTCCATCAGCAACACTGCTGGGCCCCAAAAACTGTGTCCCCATCTGACCCAGGAACTCTGCCAGTGGGTTGATATTTATACAGCTCTTCAGGGTCAGCCAGGCTTTCACCAGGCACAGAGAAGGGCTCAGCGTGGTCCCAGCCCTGGGCACCCCGCCCTGACACGTGCTGCAGCCGGGCACCCGCAGGACAGAATGGCTCAGGGCAGCCGTGCTCTCACGGGGCTGCAGATGTGGAGATGGAGCAAAATGCAACCCTAAGCACCGAGAATGCGCTGTTTGGGTTCTCAGAACATGCATATAGTGTTCTCAGCTAATAAAGGGGGTTCTTTTCCCACAGATGCTGCCCTTGGCTCTCATCAGCCATTCTAGTCTGCCTGTGCCATGGCAAGAGGGGGAAATGTTTTGCTTTTGGGTGAAAGCCAAGCTCTTCACCAGCCTCTAGGATGTGGAGCTCCAGCAGGGACCAGGAGCACTGAGAGGACGTAGGGTGCGGTGCAAGATGCCAGTGCCATCGCACTGTGGGACTGCAGCTGCTCTCCACTGCAGGCTGAGCCTGGGCAGGGCTGTGCTGGGCGTTTGACATGGATCAGGGTGATCATCCATGGGGGTAAGCGGGGAGAACTTTGCTTGTGTGAGCCCCAGGTACACAGGAGTGGAGAGGGGAGCTGTGGGTAACCCCCTCCCAGCCCAGCTCTGCAGCCGCTCTGTTTAAAGCCAGGCTGGTGTGGCTGTCTTGGCACAACAGCCCCAAACCAGGAGGCTAATGTGATGTCTTCATGCACAGGTTGACCAAGGACTGCTGGGGCTCTTTTATTTAAATTAAATCTGTCAGAATAGGGGACCAAAGGCTCCTTTTTCTGTTTCTTCATCTTACAACTGCTGCTTTGAAGAGCAGGATCATCACCATCAATGGTGTGCCGAGCTCCGGCAGCTCGCCAGGGCCAGAGCAGAGGCGGTTGGGAAGGGAAGAGGCAGATCCAGCTGTACAAAGGCAGGTGGGAAGGAGAGGGACACAGGGAACCATAAGCAGGGACAGAGGTGAGGAGGTCTTAAGGATGGAAAGCAAAGATGGATGTTGGCTCTGCCCATGTGTCCTGGTTTCAATAGAATGGAGCTAATTTTCTTATTATCTAGAAAGCGCTGTGTTTTGGTTTCAGTGTGGGATTTGGTATGAGAAGAACATTGATAACATACTAACATTTTCAATAGTCACTGGAAGACAAAGGACATTTTCAACGTTTCCATGTTTGGCTAGTTTGCAGGTGGAAAGCACTCGGAGGGAGCATAGTAATTAGCAAACCCAAACTGTCATGTGGATGCACCAGTGGAATATTCCATATCATATAATGTCATCTTCAGTATATTAACAAGGGTTGACCAGAAAGCGGGGGGATTCTCTTGGGGCTCACTTGGGCTCGCTCTTTTAGGATTGCAGTTTCAGTTTCAGAACTGTCTCTGCTCTGGGATCTCTGGCTGGCACAGGCTGGGCATTGGTCAGCGGGTTGTGAGCAATTGCACTGGGCATCACTCATTTGTATTATTACTGTTCTTATCATTATTATTTTAATTATTATTTTAGACCAATTATTAAATTGTTTTTATCTCAACCCATGAGTTCTCTCACTTTTACCCTTCTGATTCCCTTTCCCATCCCACTGGGGGACGGTGAGCGAGTGCCTGTTTGATGTTTGGCTGCTGGCCAGGCTAAAACCACCACACCATGTCTGTACCCCTGCACCCCTTCCTTCCTCTAGCTGCACAGTGAGGGTAACGCCCAGCATGGGGGGTCTTGCCAACACCAAAGCAAGCCCAACAATCCTTGCTCTCAGCTTTGGAGCCATCCAAACACCTCTCTGGGAAACAGTGTTAGTCTAAATGTTCAGACCCTCTTTTGGGCTGTCTCTGCCCACCCTCAGAGAGGGCTGCCAGGAACAAAGTCAGCCTCATACACACTGCTGTGTGTGCAGGCTCAGGCTTTCCTTTGTGGGTGTGACAGCACCCATCCTCCCTAGTGTCCTGCAGCCCTAAGTAGCAATATAAGATTTCCAGTGAAGACCATATTCATACAAATCACAGCTGGCCCTCTCAGAGCAGCTTGAGCACCGCACCAGGGGTAGGCTCTGCCTGCATCACTGGGGCTTCTCCAGAGGCTTCCAGGGATTTCCCTGCCCTCACTAACCTGCACCTTGTCTGCAAAGAAAGTCAAGACTCATTGTCCCTGTTTTACAGGGAAGAAGCCACAGGCTCATGTTTTAAGAAAGGCCTGAGACTGTGGATGCCTCTAGATCTGGGAAACTAAACTGAAACTCCCATAGGAAGAGTTTGTTGATCTGTTTGTGGATGCAGTGAGGTGCCCAAGAGGTGCCCAGACCACTGGCTGGGATGGAGGCATATGTTTAGGAAGGCTTCAGCCCCCTCCAGGGCCCAAGCAGCTCCTCCAGGTGCCAAAATGCCTTTGCCAATGGGTCCTTTGCATTCAGCATCCTGAACCCCAGTGTAGCCTCCGTGAGCTGCTGGTCCTGCAGTCCCAGATGGCCTCACCTGGGGGGTCACTTGTCCAACTATGGGCAAAACCTCTGATTTCACCTCTACCATCAACCCCTGTGCTGCCAGGCACTGCCACATCAGCTCCACACATAGCTGCCTTCATCCTGCTCCAAGGCAGATGACTACACACTGCAGTTGGTTGTGCTGGGTAGGGTCAGGCCCCCATGCCCAGGATCTGAGGGATGGGGAGGTTTAGATTGGATATTAGGAAAAATCTCTTCCCTGAAAGGGTTGTTAAGCACTTGTCCTGGTTTTTGCTAGGATAGGGTTAATTTTCTTCTCAGTAGCTAGATAGCACTGTGTTTTGGTTTCAGTGAAGATTGTTATGAGAACAATGTTGATAACTACAAGGACACTGAGCTTGGGTAGTTTCCAAGAGCAGAGGACTGGAAGCGGGGAGTGGAGAAGAAAAGTGTAGTAGTGAGTAAAACCCAGAACTGACAGTTGGATGTGCCAATGAGATATTCCATAGCATTTTATGTTGTGTTGAATATATTAACCGGGGCTGACCAGAAAGGGGGTGGATTCTCTCAGGAATCGCTCAGGCTCGCTTTTCTGGGATTGCGATTTCGGTTTTGGGGTTCCTTTCACTCCTCCAGGATCGTTATCAGCGGGTGGTGAGCAATTGTACTGTGCATCACTCAGATAGATATATATAGTCGTTATCATTGTTATTACTATTTTACTCTAATTATTAAATTGTTCTTATCTCAACCCACAAGTCTCCTCACCTTTACCCTCCAATTCTCTCCCCGATTCCCTAGCTGGGGAAGGGGGGGGTGCAAGTGGCCGTGTCTTGTTTTAAACTATCACAATCATATTCCTCTGACACGTGTTTTTCAAGAACTGCTACTTGGGTAATGAGTTACATGCTTATTGTAAACTTTGGAGACTACAGTAAACTCAGTTTCTTAGCCTTGAGACAGATTCAGACACGTTCAGCTTCTTTCATCTGAGATTCCAGCACTTACTCACTTGCAGCTCCTCCAGAGAACCTCCTTCTGTGGCACTAGTTTCAGTTACTCAGGTATCAAATAACAGAAAACCTCTCCATGAGTCACAGGACAGGAACATAAGAAGAGTATTTCCTAACAGGAAACTAAATAGAAAATCAGTTTCAATCCCCACTTCTTAATTGCACTCTAACCACAAATTTTCTTGAGGCCACATCTTAGTACACGCTTGGGCTGCGGCAACCTCTTACCACACTGCTTGGATGTGAAGTGCCAGCAGATTTATGGCATTGTCCTCAGAGGTATCAATAACCTTTTAACTTTGACTCGCTGGAAAGCTGACCAGTAGTAAACATGGAAGCTCTGAATCTACTTCAAGCACAGTGGGACCATGTGGTCCTGAACTCACTCCCCCAACCCGCTGAGATGGGATGGGAGACACAACAGAGGGGACACAGGATTAGGATGAGGACAGGGAGGGCTCACTCACCAGTGATGGGCACGGGCAAAACAGACTCAACTTGGGGAAGGAAAATCAATTTAATTCATTGCCATTCATCCGAGTAGGACAGTGAGACACAACAACCACATCTTATAACACCTTCCCCCACCCCTCCCTTCTTCCCGGGCTCCACTTTGCTCCCCATTTCTCTCCCTTCTCCCAGAGCAGCACAGAGGACAGGGAATGGGGGTTCAGTCAGTTCCCCATTGCCACTCTTCCCAGCATGAAAGTAAAGGAACAAGATGTTCCAAAGCAAACTTCCCATGGAGCCACGTACCTCTTCGTGTTCAGCTCCCGGCTCTGGCATGGGGACATCCATGGGCTGCACCCCCACTCTGGGGGTCCATCCCCACTCTGGTGTTGAGTGACTCTCGAGGTCCCAATTCCATCACACTTGGCTCAGGCTCAACTTCTCTGCTCCAGCGTGGAGCCCTCCATGGCCTACACGTGGGTCTCTGCTCTGCTGTTGAATCTCCATGGGCTGCAGGGACCTCCTTTGCCTTCTCTTACTCCATGTGGTTGAATTGGGTGTGGGTCTCTGTCTTTTCCCATGGCAATGAAGCTCTCCCTCTGTCTGTCTGTCCTTTGTTTAGGCTGATGGTCTTTCATTCAGGTCAATGGTCTCTCCTCCAGGTACCACATCCACTTTTCAGGACAGTCCTTCCCCTCACCAATATGGATTCCCAGAGGCGTTTCTCTGGTGCTCACTGGCCCAGCCTGGGCTGGGAGGTCTCTGCCTTGGAGCCAGGGGAGCTTTTCACTCTCACAAGGTGGCCCTTCCCCCATTACAAAAAGAACCAAACAAAAAACAAGCAAAAAAACCATCCCAGGTCCCCCCGGCCCCCCACACAAACCCAACACAAAGCAGCGTTAAGGAGGCAATATTTGCAGCTGGAGAATTAGTGAAAATCCATCTGGCTGGGGGAAACCACTGGCCTGGCAGAGAGGATGCAGTTTGCAGGGCTTGGGTACAACAGTCTCGTTTCACTCCACACTTTCCCCTCACTGGCAGCCTTACCTGCGAAAGAACATTTACAAAGAGATCAGCCAGCCCCATTTTCCCAGCTATGCCCTCAGCACCGCTTTGGGTTGGTAACTATTGTTTAACAGTCTTTTAAAATGAAAGCTCTGGTGTCAAAGAAGTTATCACAACTGAATCTGCACAAATTAGCCCATTTTTTTCCTCTCCCCCTAGAGCAGATGCAAAGAGCTATTTAAAAAGCTCCAAGTTCATGCCAGCTTTATGCTCAACTGTAGCGAGAGAAGCAGCACGAAGCCAGCTGGTACCAACCTGAACCAGTCCAAAGCTGGTTCTGAACACACTGGCACAACTGGGAGGAAGGCAGCCAGGACCAGTGTGGGTCATGAGCCCTAGAAACCCCTGGGAGGTCAAGAACTCTGAGCCCAGGGCGAGCCTAAGAGCCCCACCTATGCTGGAGTCACACCTTCCTCTGTGGGCACGTCACCTGTCACTGCAGGATTTTCTCCTTTTCAGTGCTTTTCAGTTACTTCACGTTATGTATTACTCACCTTCTCCTCCCAGAAACTGCACCTGACTGAAGTGCAAACAGCACAGAAACCTCAGGAGGAAACTTCAGACAGATCCCATGAAAGATGACAAATTTAAACTGAAAAACCCCAAACACATCTGCAGGGCCACGCCAATGACGAAGGCCTTTGCCATTCCAGAAAAGGCAGACAGAAGGCACTGTTTGATGAATTACCACAGGAAAAAATACTTTTAAATTGTTTATTATAAAATACATATTTACACGTGAAGGCACTTTGAAACCGTTACAAGATTTTCATACAAGCCATTGTCTCAGCTGTTCAACAAGTCCAAAAATAATTTTCCTATGTCACCTAAAAAGGTGAGAAAATCTGAACTGCACCCAGCTGTAGAACGTTCATTTTTCCCATGAAAAACCGCGACGCTTAATGACAACTAGTAAAGGTTTTAGCACCATCAGTTTTCTGCAGTCTCAGAGAACACAGTAACAGTGTGGTGAGCAGGTACACGAGGAGACATCTGCACATGATGTGGAATTAAAACCAGATCAGCTGCCCTTGTCCTCACCCTGCTGAAGGACTGACGCTGTTACGCTGGACCGTGGGTTTCCCACCCGGAAAGGCTGCAATTCTCCACGCAAATAAAGCGCATGCTGCCGAAAGCTCGATCGAGATTCCCCATTTCTCCCACAACACCAGAGGCTTTTAGGGACAGGAGTACATACACTGAACAGTTAGTTGTAACAGCACTGGTGAGCAGATCGAGACAGAAAGGTTGTTTCTTTCTATCTTACTTTCTATCTCAAGATCTGAAGATAAATATTAAAAATTGAATAAAATTAAAGGAACTGAAGAGAATAATCTGCATGAAACCTAGTCCACTGCGTGGCGATTTCCTCATTCTCCAGCTCTCTACAGTCAAACCTTTCAGAAATAAGCACCTTTTTTGGAAAGTAAAAGAAAAAATAAATCAAATATTTAAGTAGTTAATATTTCAAAAACAAATTACCGAGTTTGTAAACTTTCTACTCACTGCTGAGTAGCGTCCCTGCACATGTACACTTTTAAATATATTTTTCCTCCATTATTGCTGGCCAAATTCATTAGCCGAGACTGCTTGAAACCATCGCAGTATTCTTCCCTGGAAGGGTGGCACAGCAGATCTTGCAGCACATACTAAACAAACCAAACAATGAAGTGAACAGAGCTGCTTAAACAAGTCCTGTGTAATCGTTTTGATTTTTTTTTTTTTCAGTTCAATATACGCATAAACTGAAAAATGCAGTGCTGAGAAGTTTCTCCATGGCTCTAATCTTAAATGCAATTATGAAGTAAGATCAAGCTACTGATTTACAGCAATGAATAAACTTTGACTTTTCTCCATTCTGGTAAAATAAACCCTACCAAATCCCTCAGCGTTAAAAACTAAGTTACAAGTATTGGATGCTGGAATTTCCACATTTCCAATGAATCCAAGCCTGGAATAGCTATAAAACCCCCATATATACAAACATGCCTTATCTGATGGGCTTACATTCAGTGTAGATACTACACAAGAGGCCAAGGTCTCCAGGAAAAAAAATAAATTGAAGAGATGCAGTTTGTTAAATGACTTTGTGCATCTGAACAGCTGCCAGACGGCCAATGCTCCAGCTGTTTTTCAGCTGTCACCGGGCAGGCTGCAAGACATACCAACAGCTTCTAGAGCAGGGCTGCTATCAGGCTTCCGCAGCCCCCGCGGCAGCATTTGCTGGCTCCAGGGAAGGGTAATTCAGGCTCACTGAACCGGATCTCGGCGCTTTATCAGATGGCAGCGGCCAAGGGAAGTCGCTGCTATTGGTATTTTTTTTGATTATAGTCTTTGTTGTTGCAAAAGCTGTCTGATCCACATCAGAACACACACTTTTACTGGAGTCCTGACAGGAGATGAAGCGCAGCACAAATCGTACAGTTCAAACTGCTCAGCTCTTCCTGAGGCTAAATGATCAATCTGTTCTCCATTCCAGTTACTTCACAGTAAAATAAAGCACAAAATTCCACATTCTTTTAAAATAAGGCACTTCTAAAGTTTCTTCCCCAAATAACAAAAGCTTGAGGAAACTTAACTGACGTCACTCGTTTCCTTATCATTCTAATTCCAAAAATAAAACCAACATTACTAGAAGCTGAGTTACACTCAGAACTCCCAATGCTCTACATGAGGCTGGAGAACATCCAATATGGCTTTCTACAGATCACTCCTTTCCTAAAACAGCTCAAACAGAGTAACTCATAGCACAGCGTGGCCTTTGGCAATGAAGATCATCACCACCTCTCATTCTCTGGCATTTACTTCTTAACCCTTGCTTTTTGCATCCTGTGGAAGTTAGGCAGAAGTTCAGTGTTAAAGAAACTTGGCAGTGGTCTGTACAGAAAAGCAAGAAATAAATAACACAACAGCTGTATCCAACTCCACAGCTTTTAGATCCCACAGAAAACCGGCAGTTTTAATGATTTGCTCTTTCACTGACAACATCCTGGAGACGTTTAAGTAGAACGTCATCATTTTCCTGGCAGAGTCGCTTCGTAGGGGATTCGGTGTCACTATCAATTGTTATCGCTCGTTTCTTACTCCTGTGTTCACCTTGTTTTATCATACTGTTGATGTCCTTCAAACTCTGCAATCAAGATAAAAAAAATCATGAGTTATTACAACTCCATTTCAAACTTGCTCTGGTTTTCGGTTATCTGAGAACAACAAGTTTTTCTGAACCTCTTTGGTGAATGAGTGAAGGATTCCCCATAAAGTATTCTACCCTTCACTGCACACTGAGAGCCTAGTTCACTGAAACTTCACCACATTAGAAGACATCCTAATTAGGAGATTAATTAATCTCTCAAATTGACCCCTTTCAACCTTTTTGCTTTCTACCTTGGAAGGGCTCCCATTAAATTTATACAGTAGTGCACTTCGAGGTGTCAGGCAGGCACTGTTCTTGTGAGGTGAAATGTAAATGGAGTGCTGCTGAGAGATCCGCCGAGGAGATACCGGCTGCTGCTTAATGTTCGGGAACGGAGACAACGGAGGGGCCTCCACCTGCAAGAGGACACATGTGGATAGGAGCTGTACCAGGAGATATTTAAGAGCAATAACTTCACAGAAGGAAAGATCAATACACTTCCTGGTGGTCTTTAGAAGGTTTTATCCCATAACAGTTAAACAACTGATAAAGTATCCACCAAACAACAGACAAATTTATTTTTGAGATGCTCCACAGGCATTTGAGCAAACAGGTGTTGCATCAATATAAAGAAGCTGAATGTGGGGTTGTAAACTGAACTGCACCTGCAGTCCTCTTGAAAGGCTGTTAAAGCAAGTCCTCGTAACACCACCTACAACTATTTGACATCTATAACCACATCAGGTGAATAACAGAACAAAATCATTGACATACATTTAACTATCAGGAAAAACAACTCTGTGTCTGAGTATTAGATAGAGCAAAATTCCAAAACACTTTACTTACTACATGATCCTGGTTTGTGATATCGTACTTCAGTGCAAATGATTTTACTCTTCCTACATAGACGACATTGTAAAATTTAATGAGATCTCCTCTCTCCTCTGTTCCTGACTCACTGGAGTTCTCTGCTGCGGATCCCCCTGAGGAACTGCCAGTTTTCATGGATGACTCTAACAATAAGAGAGAGCTTCAGATTTCAGAAACACAGCATCAGCAAACTGCGTGTTTCAGATTCAGACTTACAATATCCGACTGACAAGAACTCATCCATAAATTCACTAGTTAATGAGACAAATTAAAGAAGTGTGCTTCAGAGGAGCAGGGTGTGCTGCAGGTGCTTATGAACATTAGGACGAGATACAAATTGCTGCTAGCAGGCTAGTGGATTATGGCTAAAGAGGCCAACATAAATCTTTATTCCAAACCTGAAATAGCTGTAGCAAAAACTTGTAGCACAACTGACCCCTTTTCCCATGCTTATTTTGGGGAGTGCTCCAAAGCCATGTGTTGCTCTCCAAACAAAGCTTTAAGCAGTCTGACAGCTCTCAGCTTTTACTTTCTGTGAAAGTTTCTAGTGATCAGCTGGCAAAGAATAGCTTCATACCCATGTGGCAAGGAAGCCACGACACCGTTTGTCCAGGCATATCACAAAATGGCTGTTCAGTGGAAAAAGCTGCAGCCACATAGCAAGTATATTTCTGTTAATGATCTCTCTCCCCTAATGAAGCAAGACCGCTACTGAATCCAACCTTCTAGGCTTCATCCTCTGTACTGTTTACTGCCAAGCAAACCAGGGCAACATGGAATAAAGCCTCTTGCAACCAGTGCACTATGAGACAAACATCAAAAGCTTAAGCTGATACCCATCAGTGTAACTCCTCAGTGTCTGCCTGGCATCACAACACAAGGGTACGTCCCTGTAAGCTGCTGTCACAAGAGCAGGAGTTAATGCCAGATAAAGGAGACATGAGTCTACTGACTGAAGAAAAAGTCTGTCAGGAAAAGCAACTGAAGAACTTGTAACCAAGTACAATTGTTTCACAAAACATCAGAGTGCCACCTCAGATGCTCTACAACATCCAAGAACTGTGGAGCTGCTGGACAGGATGCTGAATCTACAAGAGATCAGCACTTTCCTGGACCCCAGGGGAATCCTCAAAATCCATGTAAAAAATGGCTCTAATACTTGTTGAAGCAGCTGAATCCCCCCCACAGTGGGAATTCACTACATGGAACAGTCTTCTGAGTTCCTGCATGTGCCCTGGCTGCAGATCTGCTTGGCTCATGGGTTCATACATGGGCTTGTGATCTCTCAGTTTCCTGACATACCACTAAAAACAGGCAAGGCACAATGTTCGTGCTTTTCTCAAATACTACTCTTATCTCTTTTCTCTTCTAAACCAGAGCAAAGAAAATATAATCTATTTAAAAGAAACCTGAATATAATAAAATGGTGGTCTTAGAGTCACCATTTTTATTTTCAGAAACAAGTTCTCCCTATTTAAGCCTTCAGGATAGGTGATATTCAGAAAAAAACCTGTCATAATATTCCAGGTACTGCTGATCTTTGTTAACCAGTGTTGCTGTCCAAGAAGAACTACAACACCACACACTAAGGAAACACTTCAACCTCAGGCAACCAAAATTAAGGAAACAATTTTTTTTTTTTTTTTTCCAACTAGGAAGTGTATTTTCTATAAATAACACACAAGAGGGCTACTGACAAGATGGTTTCTTTTTCAATAATACATTTATTTTTCTTTCATACATTCAAAACTGTAAAACTTGCTTCACTTCTCCTTACAGGGGTTGGACCAGATGATCTTTAAAGGTCCCTTCCAACCCAAACCATTCTATGATTGATTGACAGTTCAGTTCTTTAGGAGCCCCCAAGTACATTTTTAAAACCAGCAGATTATTTTGCCGTACCTACCTTCTGTCATCTCCACATCTTGGTTTGCATTTTTGTCCAACAGTACATCAGCAGAAATATTTCTCAACAAGACACTCCTATAAACCTACAGGACACCAGGGGAAAAACATTCTCGTCAGGGAAAACAAGGAAGTCTGAAGACTGTGTGAAATCCATCTGAATAAGAATGAATGAAACACTGAAGAGGATTTGACTTTTCCCTTATCAGCATCAACATCTGATAAGCCACCTCTAGCTGAGATTTATAAAAGGAAAGGCAATACTATTTACTTACATGGCTGTTTGCTTGTGGCTGATTTCTGTAACTTTTCATTATGTCCTGAAAAGTTCTTTCCTCTTTGGTTACCTAGAAAAGAAAAGGCTATTGAAGACCAAGTGCAAGCAGCAAAGTTGGGCCGCTCAGGTCCAGTCTATTCAATAGCTTCCCGCTATACAGCACTTTTTGTGAGTATTACTATGAATACATAATTTAATAACTTAGGTCTGGTGATGAGAATATGAAAAAACAAGCATTTTTCTTATTCAGGCATTCCTTGTTTTTAGCCACTAAAGCCTGGTGTTGCATAAGATGCTTAGGAATTATTCCTTTCACTTTTCTTCTAGTGACACTAAAAATTAAAGAGAGGAAATATTAAGTCAAAAATGTATTTGTAAATTTGAAAACTGGACCTCCTGACTTTTCTAAACGGAAAGTGAGGAAAACCTGAGCAAAATACACTAGGCAGGTCTATACACACATGTAATTTCAGTTTTTTTTCATACTTCAAAATAGCTCATTTGTTAAAGGACTTTGTTTTTCATGCATCTGTCATTTTAATAGCAGATGAGCAACAACCCATCAGTGACCCACGCCCAGCGTTTTAGAGGAGCCTGGTCTTAGTTTCACTTTCCAGAATTTGTGTCTGAATCAGAGTTGATGGCCACTGTAACAATTAGCTCTCAAGTTTGAGTCAAACTAATATTCCAGTTTCATAATCCAACTTGCTAACACCTAAAATCGATGCTGGCAAATTAAATAAGTACGAGTAACAGGCAACCAGCTCAATTCCTCAACCTGACTCATCCAAAGCTCAGAGGAGTTTTGTTCCATCCATAGATAAAGTTGTGAGTTCCTGTGAACTTTTACATCTGCACAAGTCTGTAACTGTAGCCGTGGTTTTAGTTCAGGTTACGTAGATTGTGAAGATGACAAAAAGGACAGAAAACAGAAATATGGGCAATGAGACCACACACACTACTTTGTCTATGCTGACCAGTGCTGACTGAAAATGAGCTCAGGAGGAGAAGAAAAATCCTCTCTTAACTAAATGGCTGGTTGATGGGAACTTTTAAGATTATGCAAAACAAGGAAAAAATATACTGGGACTTCATGCACTTCTTGGAAGGACTTTTCCCCTCTCTCCAGTAATATGACATGAATAAAGCAATCAAATTGTAAACTGTGAACACAATTTACATTTTCAATTGACATAAAATTCCCTGAAATTATTAAAATTACACATTACCTTTGCCATGATATAAAAGGCACAGAGGAGGAGCTGGTCCAAATGCCTGTCCTTCATTAGATCAGCACAATGAACCAATGTGAATTCAAAGCATGTCCATATCTTCCTGCGCAAGTCATTGGAAACATCCAACTTTAAGCACAGATCACGCAAGCGCACACTTGCCAGATGATAAACCTGGAAGAAAAAGACACCTAGTAAGAGCCAAGGCAAACAAGCTTAACCTAGTCTGCAAGAGTCCTGAAAGTAGAGCTATTCTGTACTTGCGTAGTTCATTTCTGCACAATTTACCCCCTCTGCCCAAGACAATGTCTTCAAAGACTGAGTTGTCAACTCTGTTCAGATGTTGGATCTCTAATGCTTATAGGAAATCTGCCTAAAAACATTGTAACTTCCACACCATACCAGTTACCCACTATAATGGAGCACTTCCACCAAGCACAAAGAAGGGACATATTTAACTATGATTAAGTATAATCTTAGATTAGCAAGACAATTATTTTTTTTTCTCTCTGATTACCAAAAATCTGTCTCAAAACTGGAAATAACCATCAAGTGCAACATTAGCCTCCTTCCATTTATTTCAGAAGTTCTCACTTCATGGATAGTAATTAGGCACATTCCTTATGCTGGAAAGCAGAGAGTTCATTTCAATTTCACTCACTCTACTGCACAGGAACATGAAAGGAAAGTAGGGAAAAACTATCATTTTGAATACAATGATCACTGTAAATACAAGGTCAAAATTTAAAGACAAATTTAAGTGAAGATTTTAGTTCTCCTTCATAACTAAGAGGGATACATTGCCAACTGCCTACCACATGGTTTCTCAAATACATGGCTACAGCTGAAGCATTCCCCAGCTGAGAGTAAAGCTTCCAAAATGCAGTCTGACTTCACGCCTGGAAGCTGGCCAATCAATTCTTAATCCATTCTCAGAGCGACAGACAGGCTGGCACTATCAGAATTAAAGAACCAATAGTTCAGACACAGGAGGTGGCTCACAAGTGTTTCCAGGAATTAGTTTCTGTATTAAGATTTACCTTAAAGATTGTTCAATGTAGCATTCCCTAGGTTTACAATACAGATCCTCTAAAACGGGGAAAGCCTCTGAAAATAACTTCTCTGGTAAGAAAATAATAGCCAAAAAAATCTTCTAATATTGTTGAGAGACTAATTTAGGCATGTATTCTTTGCAGTCATTTAGGCAAATTAGCCCTGCCTCCTCCAAAGACCACTCACACACTCCACACTGGAAATGAAAGCAGCTAGAAACAAGTAACCTGAAGTTTCTCTGAAGCACATCCAGTTCTTAATTTATCTCTTAAATACATCATTATTTCAAGAAGTTTCTTCTTTCTAGAAACTTTTAGATAGTATGTTACTCATCACTGCTTTCTGAGGTCCCACACCAGCAAGGTCAGCACTACTCAGAAAACTGCAAATGAGAATCTCCAGATGAAGGACCCGGAACAGTGTGGTTTTGAATGAGGAACACACAGGAGAATAATCTCATTTCTGATATGTCTAACCCTTGCAAATGTGGGAGGCAGCAAAAAGAGACAAGGGAAGTAAAAACTACCAATATTTCTTAGGCAGTTATTTACAGAAGCTGCTAATTAAAAGGACAAAAACCCATGAAACATCTCATGGGGAGGGGAAGGGAGAGAAATGGATTCTCTGCAGCACTTGACAGCATCTTTTCCATTCTCCTCTCGGGTATACAGGAACTGCTCATGCCAAAGGAAAGGTACGTGAAGACTGAAAGGTAATGAAAACTGCACAAGGAGGGAAGGTTCAGCGTGGCCACAGACAGAAGTAAAGCATGACTTCCTAATAACAACACTTACCTTTCTGTAAAACAGTGCCAAGGACCCCGTTCTCTTTGGTCTGCTTGCTGATGACAGAGGCACCTCCTGTGCTTGATTCACTTGAGGGTGGCAGGGAGACTGAGCCTCCACTTTACATGGCTGACCTAAATTCATCGAAATGGGTATCAGTGTGATCCCACCCATTTCATTTGCAATACCTGGAGATGACACACACATCCAGAAATAAAACATTTGCTCTCCTCATGCTGCAGAGTTAAAATTGCAAATTCTAAATTAATTCACAAGCATTTCATACTAAAGATATCTCATCCTTCTGCACTCGATGCTAAAAAGACTCTTTGTTCCTCAGAGTCTTCAGAAATGATTAAAAATTACATTTCTGGTAATACTTAAAGGAAGAACATGAATGTGAATTATCATTTCTAAGACTATCTGAAAGTACAAAGTTTACAAGAAAACACAACTTCTGTAGACAGGGTTCCACACTTTTGGGGGAGGTGGGCATTCCCTTTCCTTTTGAGAATGAGAATTTTGAATCATTCTCCTTTTGAGAATGAGAAGTGATTGAATCAATCAGTGAGAATGAGAATTTTGAATCAATCCTTTTGATTTTCCTTAATGGGGACATTGTAGATAGTCCTCATTAGTTTCCTTGGCAGTCAAATTCTCTTGCTGAAAGTCTCCTTAAACGTGAAACTGGGTATTTTAATTCTCATCTTTACCTACAGATCCAGTTTTTAAATTGAAAAAGGCTAAAAAACTCATTTCTCATGTATTTTCAGAAATATTAAAGCATCACTCAACTTCAGCAAACAAAAATCCCCCATTACTTCGGTAGTGTTAATACGTAGTGCTTATCCAGAAGTCCCAGAGCCTTTTAAGATTATAACAGACCAAAGTCCAGACAAACAGTAGTAAATCATTACTGGAGCTGAGAACCAAAGCATTACTTAATCTGTGGTGAGGTGTAACTGGAAGAGGCAAGAACCCCACAGCTGTGTTCAGAAGAAGGAATCCTCAGGATGTTTGTCAGATATCAGATGTCTCCATGGAAGGAGATGTCAGTATAAACTTAAGCTTTTTTTTTTTTAATAATAAAGTGATATATGTTCTTTAAAAAAAAGAACAAGTGACACCTCCAAGATGCATGGTTGGTCTAAACAGATCTTAAGAGCAAGCAAAACATCTAGTAGAGAAGAAAAACAGGAAGAATTCATACCATGCAGTGGAATAGTAACTTTCTGTCCCGATTTTCCCGGTACTGTAGCTGTTGTCACAGTCAGCACTGTTTGGCCAGGAGAAACCGACACATTTTCAGCCACAATACTTGACGCTGGAGCAATTGTCAACTTAGTTCCTTCAGTTAAAATTTTTTCCATCTGCATTTCTTTGGGGTTGTCATCTCCAAAGAGCCTTCTCTTAGCACTTCCAGCTGTAGGAGAACTGTAGCGCTCATGAACAGAGATTGGTGACAGTGGCTGCATGTCTAGTGTGCAAAGGAGGGAAAAAAAAAACAAACAAACCAAAACCAACCTTAGAAGAGAAGCATCTTAATAGGAATAATTCCCCACAGGAGGGGAAGAGGCTAACTTTCAACCTACAAAAGGAGAGTACACTTCTAGGTAAGAATAATCTCACAGTTCACTGTTCCTAGGCGATATGAACAAGACCTACAGTCCTTTAACTGTCTCCTTTTATTTTGTAGTCATCCCAGAGAGCTGTTTCACCATCAGGTAGCACATGGAAGACAAGAGTAACCAAGCCAATGTGCAGAGACACAGGAACACACGGGATTACAGGTACTTACTGCTTAGCAAATTAGTAATATTTGCAAGTGCTATTCCTCTGACCACATTCCTCTCCAGGAACACAGACCACACTCCCTGGATATGGTGTCATCTCTATGTTCTGGCCTTTAAACTCTCTCTAAACTAATCCCAGTCAGAAGCCTCCACCCTCATGCACTCCCAGGTCCTCTCAGGCTTTTCTATTGCCTCAAACACTTCCTGCAGTAGTAAGACTGAAGTACACAACACTCATTTCTGTTCCTCTGGCTTTTGGCATTTCTGCTGAAGTCTTTAGCCACTTGTGAGGATACCAGTGACAGCAGTTTCCTATTTCCCATGAAGCAGAAACCTTCTGGTTAACTGGTCAGGTAAGACTGATTGGAGACCCTACTTCTAACTGTGACGAGAATGGTTTTCCTGGTAACAGAGGCAAATCATAGAATGGTTTGGATTGGAAGGGACCTTAAAGATCATCTAGTTCAATCCCCCTGCCATCAGCAGGGACACCTTCCACTAGACCAGGTTGCTCAAAGCCTCATCCAGCCTGGCCTTCAACACTTCCAGGGAGGAGCAGCCACAACTTCCTTGGGCAACCTGGGACACTGTCTCACCACCCTCACAGTGAAAAACTTCTTCCTAATATCTAATCTAAACCTCCCCTCTTTCAGCTTAAACCCATTTCCCCTTGTTTTGTCATTAACTGCCCTTATGAAAAGTCCCTCCCCAGCTTTCATGTAGGCCCTTCAGGTACTGGGAGGCCACTGGAAGGTCTCCCTGGAGCCTTCTCTTCTCCAGGCTGAACAGCCCCAACTCTCTCAGCCTGTCCTCACAGCAGAGCTGCTCCAGCCCTCGCATCATCCTTGTGGCCTCCTCTGGACTTGTTCTAACTGGTCCATGTCTTTCTTACGTTGGGGGCTCCAGAACTGGATGCAGTATTGCAGGTGGGGCCTCACAACAGTGGAGTAGAGGGGCAGAATCACCTCCCTCGACCTGCTGGACACGCTGAACATTTCCAATCCCCAACATTTTCCATTTGAAATTAGGAGTGTTTGTTACCAGATTCTCATATACAAGACAATGTTTCACACAGTCCTAACCCATATATAACCCACCATCTCCAACTTAATTTCCCTTCCATCAAACAACCAACCACAACACCTACAGTAACTGCTGATACATCTCTTTCTTAGTGAGTATTTAAAAAAAAAAACAAACTACCAAAAAAGTCTTGTAATGCAATTTGGCAGACAAACACAAAGGGAGACACATCAACACAACACCAAGCAGTCCACAGTGCACCAGCAAGAACTTATGGACCATTGTCTGGGATACAAGGAAAGCAGCAATGCCTAACCAGGGAGGTATGAAAAAGCAACAGCAACACCCTCATGGTCCAGAGACACTTGTGTGACACCTGGGAACTGGCAAAGAGCAAGACAGCTCTTCTGACGAAAGAATACTGCAAAGTATTGTCCTCCCCTCCTGCAAAAAAAAGTTCTGTAGGAAGGAGGAATAAATGCAGCTCTGTCACTGCATAAAGCAGTGGTGACAGTGACAACCATCACTGCACGTAGGGAGAAAAAAAAACAGCGACAGGGAGACTGGGGGCTGAAGGAAAAAAACAATAATGTAAATGCAACAGTAGTAAGAGCTATCAAAGATGCTGGAAACTGCAAAAAGGAGGTTATACTTTAAAAAAGGTCACCTAAAATTCAGTCAGTCTCACTGAGAACAACAAACAAACTGGAAAAATCTGAACAGCAAAGGACAACAAGCCATCAGACGACAACCCATCCAAGGGTAAGGTAACACTTGCATCAAAACAGCAGCAAAACCTGCTCCAGTTCGGAAGCGAAGCAATATCACCAATGTCTGCTGCCAGTAAGACACAGCAGTGGATTGACCAGATACATCTAGACTTTCTCTTGATGAAATAAGAGGCTTCACCATTCTGAATGCTTAATTTTGATTCAAGATTGCTTTTTGCAATTATAAAAAGCTGAAATCCCCTCCCTCCAAATCAGCACATTCAAATCATATAAGAAACCTTGAACATACCTCGTCTCAAACTCCCACCAAGATCTGTCCGAACCTCTTTTACTCGAGGATGAATTATAGGAGATATTGGCATCATAGGCAAATGCCCAAGCCCACTTCCTCCATTGCTTGCTTCAAAATGACTGGGAAATATTACCTGAGAAATAAGAAATGTCAGTGTAAGATAACAAACAGATTTCCCTTCTTTGTGCCAAACTATTAATATAAGTTTTTCTGCAAAAATTGTCTTATTTGAACAGTTTTCGGTATAAAACAACAGTAAGAAAAAGAATGTGAATTTCCTAATCAAGGAAAATGGGCAACATACTTCTTCACAGGTTGGGACCTTGTTTTCTGAGGCCTGTAGGGCACTCCAGAGTGCTGAGTCCCGAGTCCAGGCCAGACTCTCAAGAATTTGCTCCTCGATGCTGTTGAGGTGTTTCACCATGTCTCTGGAAAGTCCTTCCTCAGACCGAATCAGTACTTCAATGACCTAATGGTAGCAAGACACACACAAAAGCAAAGTCATATCACTCATGCTGAACACCATCAAATCATTATTCATTTCAGGATCCGTTCAAAACTCCTCTTCAACGTGGAATGTTCCAGCCTCTTCCTCATATCTTAATCTTCCCCAACTCTCTTCTGATCCTTCTCTCTTTTTAACCCCCTCTCCTAAAGGCAATCCAGGAGTTGGAAATGGACAGCAGACGTCCCATCAACGCAGAACAACCCACTCCCAGGGTGTACAAGGTCCTCTCTCAGTGTCACTAAGCACACACAGTGCTCATCCAGCACACCGAGGGAGATACTCGCAGGTACATCTGCCTAGGGTGGGTACACGAGAACCCCAGCATTTAAGCTTTCTTTCCTTTCAAACAATTGGTCCAAACAAAAAGTTTCATTTAAGAAAAGTTTATAACCTTTAACATGTACAAATCAGGGTTGAAAAGAGCTAAAAGAGCCCTTGGAATATCACGCTCCACCCCTGCAAGCCACCACAAGATCCACTTTATGTTACTTCTGACAGAGTAGCATTCAGCCTGTTTTTCTAAAACTCCAGAGATGAAAATGCCATAAAGCTTCCCTGGAGGACTGACTGATGTGTTTACCTATCTAATCTACAGAAACTAAGCCCCCAAAGAACAAAGTTACAAATGGCACAAGTCAAATAAACAAACACCGTCTCTCTCGTGTGAAATCTTCTTTTCAAGTGCAAGTGCCACAAGAACGTACACTGAATAGCAAAGGAAATGCAAATCAAACATAAATGTGTTCCACAGAGTTGGATCTGCACCAGTGCATCTGGTATTGATGCAGGCTACCAACAGCCACAGCAATATTGACAGATTTGTTTCCGTTTCACAACATCTGAGGATTAAAGGAAGAAGAATGAGAACAGACTAGAAAACAGCTTTCCCAAAGCATTCAATTTTTTTTTGTTGTTATTGCCTAAACAGAACTACTTCTGCCTTACTCAGGACTACCTGCAGTGAGCTGTTAGGTATCTAGTAAAAATAAGAGGCGTACGGGTAGATGATAAAAGGACCAAACAAGTCAAAGGACAGAAATGACATTGGAGGCAGGAAGGAGTAAGGATAACAACAAAAAAAACAACAACAAACAAACAAACAAAAAAAAAACCCAAGTGTAAAAATATAGAACACCCAAGAAAAGATATTTTATGTTCTGTTATATAAAGCAAAACAGAAAAGAAAATAAAATTTAACAGAGCAAGTCTGTGATAAGTAGTAGTAGCCAAAGGCAACAAAAAAAATATTACTGCTATTTTATCACTAATAAGCAGAACTATAGCTTGCAGAAAATAAATATGAATAACATCAAAACATATGCTTGAATGCTTTAGTCTAATAAAAGTGAACCTATATTAAGAACCGCAAGTAGATCAACAGCACGTTACAGTTCAGTAACATTTACAAAATTGTTTTCTTGCTTTAAATTTCAGCTTCACCTCCAGCATTACACATTCCACATAATATATTTAAGGACAACCAGAATTTAGAATAGGCATATTGCACATTAACATCAGTCCTTCTCCTGTGTGAGTACCGAGGAAGGAAGAACATCATGCTCTCAAGACCGTCAACCCAATAACATGTAACTTTCAATACAGACCCAGCCCTAGGACAGTATTACCTTATAGAAATAGAATGGCCTGAGGTCAAGGACTTCAATGATCCAGGGAAAGGTACGAGGTGAGCTATATGCAAAAAGCACGATCTCCAAGCAGCATGCCATGAGAGAGCGGTGAAAGACATCTTGTTCCAAGACAGCCTGAAGGATTACAGAAAATACCAGTCACCTGAGGTCTGGGAAACAGACGTTTTCATTTTGTGGCACTAAGATGACACAGCTTACTGCTGGAGACAAGAGCTACTGCTTTCTCCTACCTTCCACAATCTTCTCTTTTTACAGGGAAGTTTAGAATGGTAAAGACTAGACCAACAGTGCCAAAACCAAGACATTTTTCCTACTATGGTCAAATGCATTGGTCTCTTTATTGTGAATCACAAAGCAGAGCAAATGCACTGCTGCTGTCTAACATGAAGAACTGGTGTTGTTAATTGGATAAAGAAGAGAATAAGAGTTATCTGTCCACAAAGTCGTGATTCTAAAAGGCAACACAAATTAAGAGAGGTAGTTATGCCACAATGATACCATTTTTAACAGCAGTAAAAACTCCTACATTTAGACATCTCCCATATATTTCCCCTTTTTCAGTATTAACAAAATACACAGACTGCTTGACTGCAGACTGCTCTGTTCTGGACCTGTCTGAAGATAACCTGCTAGAGAGGGTTACAAAAAGTGTTCTCTTCTTTTGCCAATTCTTTACTTACAGTCAGATCCTTCCCATGCAGTCTTCGTATTTCTTGCACCATTACAGTCTCCAAGATTTTATAGTACAAGATCTCTGCCAGCTTTAATCTGTTTACAGCAAAATCTGAAATTTAAAACCAACAGAGATGAAGCCCAATGCTGTTTGCACAAATGGCCTTAGACTAAATTGACCAGTACTTGTCCTTCTCTAAGAAAACAGCGTGCATACACATCTGTGTGTATGTGTGTGTGTGTGTGTGTACAGACTCTGCAAATCAAAAAAGTATGTTCAGAAATCCACTAGTCACAAGAACAGCACAAAATTCTAGAAGTGTTTTAAAGGATTATGTATTTTAATATTTTTAGAGATGTAATTTTGCAGACAGTTGCAATAATAATTTTCCTATTTGTATTCAATTTCCTTGAAATTTTAAATCTAAGAAGAATGCAGGTTTACAATTTTTGTTAACAGATGCTACAGTTTCAATGCTCTCTTTGTTACCCCATTTTGAACTCTAACAAAGTTTTATTTTTTACAGTGTTCTGTTTGACAGCAACAGTTTTCTGTTTGGATATGTTCTAGGTTAAAAACAGCTCCAATGTATTCAGTACTTAGACAACAGTATATGTATGCATGTCATTTGCCCAGGTTTAATATTTCATGTCCACACCTATATGAGATCCTGGCTGTTCATCTGTTGACTGAGTGTAGCTGCGACAGAAGGTCTCACCGATTTCTTTCACTCTATTCACAATGCTTTCCATAGGGCTGCGTGCACAAGACCTGAAGGAGAACACAAACAGAAAGTGGTGTTTGGATAAATAAATACCCAGTTTAAAAAAGCCCTCAAAAACCAAAAAGAAAACCCCTACCCAAATAATAAGATGAGAAGCCTGAGCTTTCCTCATCAGGCAATAACCTGTATTACCGTAGAGAAGAGAGGAAGACATAAAAGATACAGAAATCTTGTTTCCCTTTTTCCTTTCCTAACGGAGTTAAGAGAGGCTATGCAGACTTGTGACAAACACAGGAGAAAGCAAGAGCTACAGTAGCACACTCAACAGGAAAATATATCTGTTTGGAGCAAGGTAGTAGGAAGGAGACTACAATGGGGAACCAAAAAACCCAACGCATCCACAAGACCACAAACCATGCCCGGTTTGAGAGTACAGGAAAGCTTTCCAAGTGCATGGTCAGCAGCTTTCCAAAAATGTCTTCTTTACTTGCAAGGCAGAGAGGGACTGATGAACTCCACACAGTCACTACCAATAAAAGGGGACAGGGAATCTGTCTGGAGATGCTGTTTCTGAATGTTTCCAGATTTTCCAGCAATTCTGTATTAGAGGACAGTGACTGGTGTCACATTAAGACACTAAGCTATTTCAAAAAGCTAGCACTGAAATAAACGAAGATTTCATTGAACAGCCTTCTAATTAACTCCAAAGTTAAGTTTCCAGGGAATTTTCATTTGAAAGAGAAAATATTAAAAAGCATAGAATATTACACATAGTGCAAACCACAGTCCTCTCCATTTCTCCTAATCAGGCAGTTCACACCCTAGTGCTTGCTGAACTCATACCTAAGATTGAGTAAAGTACTCAACACATTTCTTGCCAGAGGTTTACTCAATCCTTTTCCCTGTTTTAATACGTACATCTCTCTGGACAGACTGGGTTTATTACTTGAACAAACACATTTTTCATTAGAGATTGCAGACACATTAATGTTTTAATTGTGTAATACAAATAATATCAAACAGTCCTTAAAAAAAAAAAAGAAAAAAAAGAAAAATCAATCAAAGAAATATTCGAAAGAGAAATGCATCTTGCTGAGCATTTGTAACCTTCCAAGAACAAGTTCTAGGAAAACTTTCAAACATTACTCCAAAGATGAGAAGCAAAAGTAATATTTTTCACCTATTTATGAAGGCTGCTTTAAAAAAACATTATTTTTGCACTTCAAATATTACGTGCTAATACTAAATGTCCATTCTCATTAATAAAAAAAGATCTGGCAATCTTACACAGTAATACAGCAAGACCTTAATTGGCGTGGATGTTAGGCAAACACTCAACAGCTTTACAGGTATTTACTATTAAATTACCGCTTTTTATGGGCTATGAAGCATCACTGATCTACTTTTTACTAATAAACTATTTTGTTTATACTCATCTGCTTGTGCACCACCACTTGTATGTCACTACAGCCAGCATGCAGCCATGCATCCAGGAGCCAAAAATATACGTTGATTTATATAACTGGGACTCTGTCTTAGAAATGGTGATTGTGAAAGCCTGGGGTTGTGTTCAGTAGTCACCTACTGTGATGCCCCAGTACCACAGAGCAGCTCTAAGGTCTGAGCGAGGGGCTGGTGACTAGGAATACTCTAGCTCCTGCTGGGATGCCCAACCCAGGACAGACATCGTGGCTCAGGGAGGAAATGGTTAAGCTGAAGCACGCTCAGGGAACAGCCACCAGAACAACTAGAGAACTGGAAAACATGGCTGCTGCTATACAAGAGATCAGCAGCAACAATAATTAAGGTCACTGCTAGGCACTTATATATAAATATATAAAATAAAGTTAGATTAAGATACCCTGAAGTAGTATGAAGGAGAAACAGGGAGCCTTTAGGCTGCTTTTAGACTTATCTTTCCAGCTCTTTAAGGCAAAGATTATAGCTTTTCAACTCTAACATTTCCCTCTTCCCCCAAAAGTTCTGCCAACATAGTTACCCTATCTTTTGAGCCATACTTGTACAAAATTAAAAAAAAAAAAAAAAAAAGAAAAAAAAAGAAAAAAGAAAAAGACAGTTTTTGGCTTTCAAGCAGACAAACAGCTAAATTAACACTAGCGAAAAAATGAAGCTACGTTAATACAACAACGGTCACAAGTTGGACGGGGAAGTGTGTGTGTGCAGCTGTCCTTCTCCAGAAGCTGAGATCACCTACCAAACAGATCTTTCAACTAGAAATAACGTAGAAACACAGAGAAAAATATTCTGTGCCAAACAAAAAAAGTCAAATTCGAGCACGAAAGCAGTCACAAGCATGAAAAGACAAGTTTCTGTTTGTATGAGAGCAGCTGCAGTGAACGTACTTACTCAAAAATAGCCAGAAGTTGTTCACTTGGGGCGTTTTTCAATCCAGCCACGATATTCTGCAGCCGGCTCACGCTTTGTGTTGCTGAAGCAACAGGAGTGATGACAGCTTCCTTTTCTCGTAGGTATCTCCTTCCAGTCAGTGGAGTTGAAGGTGCAAACGATCTTTTCTGTCAGACAGAGAAAAATAATAAAAAAATCAGGCAACAGAACTGTTTCAAAAACCTTTTGAATGAGCATCTATTGCAAAAATCACTCCAAAGATTAAAATGACACTATTAGCATGGCACCTGAAGGCTCCCAAACCTGTGAGCTCAGAACAGATGAAAAATTAGTTTTCCCAGGACTCCATAAATACAAAATTTAACAAATCTTCAGGCAGACTAAAATTAACTTAAAAGTTTTTATAAAAATATAGGAAAATAAGACTTTAAATCTTAAAGTTTGTAATTTTTTTACCTCACTTGAACATTGAAAAAATACAGGGCAAGAAAAGGAAAGCGCATGCTTCCACTCACAGTCCCTGACTGCGTTTGCTAGGTGACACAAGGACCAGACGGCAGAGCTGCCTAAAAGAGGGTCAGAGGGAAATGTTCTTTGGGAAACACTGTGCTGGTGGACCCAGAGCCTCCCCTTACCCCAAGGATGATGTAGCACTAAGCAGATGGAGCTGTGTCGACTGCACTTACTTATTTGTATCCTGCTTTCTGGAAGTGAGGTAATAAAGTATTTGGGTTTGAATTACTAGAACAGACCACACTGAAGAGACAAGGCAAATAATGAGGAAAGGTTATGTATGCCTGCAGTCAGTGTGTATAAACAGCTGTAAGGTCATTATTATACTACAGAAACTGAAGTTCAAAATTGATAATCGCATTCAAAACTCCTGTCTTTAATTTGCCTGACTATGAAATGCACTTATATTTGGGAGAAAAAGCTAAGCCATATGATTAATTAACACCAGCACTAGCATCTTGTAGTAAGCATTCTTAATTTTTAATTGACATGTAAATCAAAAAGGATGTGTCTCACACAGCCAGCATCACTCTTCCCCCTTATCCAAGTTTAAAAAGTAATCAATCAAGTGTTTTCCCACATGTCAATCTCATTAAATACATTTTACATTTTCTAAACATAATCAAACATTAACTCTCTTTATAGGCTACTTTTTGTAATGAGGAGTTAGACTTTGGTGCGTTTTATGTCTTGAATTTTATTTTCCATAGAATAGTACAAAATTGATTTTTCCTGTACTAAAAAAGGAAATATCAGGAAAATAAACAAATTAATCCAGTGTAAAGGTTTCATGGTATTCTTACAAGGTATAAATGAAGTTTGAATAAAACCTTAAGTTCTCTATATTTAGTTCTTAACTACTTACTGATTCTTCTTGGACAAAATCAGGCTACTTCACACATGAAAGTGCTCTCATGCTGCATAAGGAATAGTTATTGACTAAATGCTACAGGAAAGAAGACATCACCATTTCTCCTTAGCAAGACAGCATCCACTGAAGCCTGCAGGTGGCATTCATCATCACCTTCCTCTCAGGAAGAAGTTCAATAAATTCAGTCACCTCTGATTCAAATAGCATGCAAGGATGGAGAAACTTGAAGGAGTACTTCAAGTGAGATCACCAGGTTAAATGAATCACCTTTTCGAAATGCTGCTGAAGATGACACTCCACATGAGCTCGGGCTGCTGTTTTCCCTACTGGTACGTCTGCAGGAAATTTCCGAGGAGTGCCGATTTCTTCTTCAGCATCAGCTCCTAGGAAAACCCTCTCGTCGAAGTCACCCACTGTCAGAACGTACTCTTCGTACTCCTTATTCAGTGCTTTGCTGAAAGAGAAGCCCAGGTTTTATAACAAAGGTTAAACCACTGAAGAAACAAAAAAGGTGCCAGGGAGCTGAAGTATAAAACTGAAACCAATGTGCATCCCAAGTGTTTAGTGCTCTCAGCAGCACTGCTGCTTGTGAACAAGACTTCACTACCCCAAGCAACCTGCCTGTGGTTGTCCCAGCCTTCCTCCATACTTAAAACCTCTCCTGTTCCCTTGATGAGCTGCTGCAGGGACCACTCTTCCTCCTGAGTGACCATCATCATTTGTCTCTCAGTAAGAGGAGGAAAAAAACAACTTTGCTTCCATCCCAGTTGCGAATAAAACAGTCTGGAAGTACTCAACTGAGCAGAGGTTAAATCTTTGTATACATGGAGCACATGACCAGTAGTTGCATCAAACCAGCTACATTTGATTTCTACTTTTGCCACTTTATAGCCTGTAATTTTCATAATAGTACAGAGGAAGGGAAATTTAAGAGCTAGTCACCTGGATTCGATTTCTAAAGTCACCACTGACAAATGATACCAAACAAATCTTTTGTTTTCTTTATTCCAGCTAACCTGACTGTAAAATAGGAATGTTTAATCTCACAAAGGCTGCAATGCTTTAAACTTATACCTGGGAAGCAGTATGAAACTTGAGGATAAAAATCAGAAACAGTTCACATCAATAAATCCCGCCTGCATGTTTTTCATGATACATGAAGGCTACATGAAATATCTTTTGCCTGCGAAGTGTCTCAGCAATTCAATCTTATCCTGTGATCCCACAGGACACTTGAGTGTGTTACAGGTTCACCTCCTCCATGCCTTTTAGAAAAAGTAAAGGTCTGTGAAAAGTTTGGACAGAGAAGCTTCCACATTTCCTTTAGACCTCAAGCTGCTTACAAAAGAACAGGGACTACTATATCATTCCACATGACAGCATTATTTAAGTAATACTATTAATTTTTACATAGAAATAGCAAGAGAAGTTTACTGCTTCAAATGGATCACAGCAACCGTGTTTTATATCTAAATTTGAATGTTACCCATTTGAGTCTTTGCTCACAATTCTCAAAGCAAACTAACAAGTTAAAAACAAATTAAGTATTTTTGGAAAACGCAAAAAACCCCTTAAGGGATCCAGAACAAAGCACCAGCTGTTCATATTTTCATTTAAATTAGCTTTCAGAAGTGAATTTAAAAACTTTCTTAAACAACTATACTTGCCTCCTACAGAAACGCTCTGCTGCTTTTTTGTGGTTTTGCAGTTGTTGCTTCTTTTTCTTTTGAGTGCTTCCGTTGCATTCACAGATTTAGATGCTCAATTGGAGACTACTAAATGAATCTAAAGACTTTCCTACTCGGGTATAATATTTGAGCTGTGTACAGAAACAAACCCATGAACTCTGGAGTCAAGGTTTTGACTTGCATTAGATTACTCAAAGTTTACAGTTGCCAGAAAATGAGGGCAAGCACCATAAAACCTGACATTAAGGAAGAAACTCTGCAGCTGACACCCTGGCATTTGACACATCCCATATCCAGAAAACATTTCAGCCAAAGAGCAGCTATGATTGTCAAGTAATTAAAAGCCATTAATTAAAGTAAGATAAAAGAATGGGAAAACCTGAGATTTAGCATTCAAAGGCCTGCATTTTAGAAATGAAACCAAACCCCACGATTAAGAACATAAGCTGTAACTTACTTATTTTCTGTAAAATTGCAAAGATCCAGCAGACATTCTCCTTTTAAGATCTAAGAATAAAAAGCAGAAATATTTTACATAATATTTTCAAAACTGTTCCAGTTCTACCAGTGTGAGGGCATGATGGTTTTATCCAAAAAAGGAAATGAGATTTAGGAGCATAACTGGACTCTTTTTTTTTTCCCCTCCCCCTAGACCAAAGGACTACAATGCCATTAGCAAGAAAAACAGATGAGGACAAAGCCAAATTCTATCTAAGCTCTGGATAAACTCACTCTTCAGAAACAGTAATGCTATTCAGCATCTGCTCCGTTGGCAGGTTAGGGACTGACCTGATGAACAACTACACAGAAACTTCCACAGAGCTTGGGAAAAAAAAAAGTCCAGGATCAAAACCAGACAGAACAATCTGTACACCTGCAACTTCAACCTCTTTCTTCCCAGGCACTTTGTTCAACTCCAAGACAAGTGGTAAGACCCACGCTATCATGACAGTTATCCCATAAAATTATTTCACAATGAGATTACTTTTTTGCCTGAAGAAAACATAATTGTCCGCAACTTGGTTTCACACCACTAAGAAAGGAAAGCAAAGATTCTCCACTGACATAAAAAGCCAAAACACAGGGGGCCTTACAGCAGACATCATTAAAAGTGAGAGTAAATTCTGCTCCTGCTAAAACACAAAGAAAACCTGAAGCAGAACCAGTTCATTTGCCTATCAGTACACTTCCCTGCAGAACCTGCAGGATTTAAATGTTCTCGAGATCATTCATCTGAGCACTACCACGCATTCTTAGAACCAGTAAGATGTACCTTCCTATCAAATAGTTTTGAAATGTATGGTTTAAAGTAGTGTTCCTTTATTCCTTTTGCTTCTACTAAAAGCCCATCATGCAGCTCACATAGTGTGGCAATGATGCAAGGAGGATCTTCAGAGGCTTTGATCTCTGTTGTGTGGAAGTCCGCTGGTAAGCCTGAGAACAAGCGGGGGGTGGGGGGAAGAAAAGAAGACAACCAACCTTCAACTTCTTTTAAAAAGAAACAAGAGAACAAAGGATATTTTAAATAACCTGTCCCCACCATACCTTTAAATGATGGATTTAGCAAATCTCTTCTATTTGCACACAAAAGGGCATTTGCAAAAATCAGGTCCAAGCAGCACAGAAGCAAATGATAGGAATTTACTAAATCGTCTCCAATCATACGGAAATTACCTTTAAGAGACAGCATATCACATCAAGTAACACAAAAGAAGTTCATAACTCAGAAAATATACAAACCATGCAGCTAAAAAAAGCAAGCCTACCCTTAGTGTACACAAAGAGAGTCCAGCAGAAGTTGAAGAGATCTTTAACACCGCATGGCATCCGTCTGTCAACAAGATAAAGAGAGGAGAAGTCAGCCTTCAGTTCCAGAAAGCCAAAGCTTGTCTTATAGTAGGAATTTCATCTTTTCCTTGCCCAAAACAACAGTTTCATAAACTCCAAGTCCTTACTTCAGTTTTCACTAAAGCAGTCCCCTGCCTCGCTCCATGAAGTGTTTTGCGCAGCATCCTCAGCCTTCTGACCCAGTTTTGAGCTAACAGCTGCCTTTTGCCTGTGACCCCGGACACTATTCTGCTGGTGTCACATCTCCTAACAGAATCTCCCGCAGCTGCAGGCGGTGAGATGTCAAGGGCTATATAAATTCCAAGTGAGGGTTTTCCCTAAGTGTTTTACTAAAGCATCAATCATCCCTTCAAAATATGCAACTACAGCTGGTATTACAGCTCATCTGCTGAATGGTGTTTGGAGTAGAGATTATCCATAACCATGGAGCTGGAAAACCAGGTAAGACATTATTCAGAGCCCACAGAGAAGCTAAACTGCCATTACACTGGTGAGTGGTGCTCCAATGAAGGAACATTAACAGGGCATACAGAATTTCTCCCCATGTGGATGCAGCGATGCCCCCAAAGCTGCCTGCCGTACGTGAAGAGCTGTGCCAGCAGCAGTATCCCTTCTACCTGTAGACATGGAGCTATGCTGGAGAGTTCTACCACAACAATGATCCCACCTCACATCCAGAGCAGGGATTAACAATCACATATCTGGGGACACGTGTGCTGGCAAAAATACCTCACACAGGCCCAGCTCAGCTCTCTCGTCAGTAAGGTCACACTCACTATAAAGCCATCACAGAGGCGGCTGGCGGGGAATATGGACAAGCTCCGTTAACTACGGCAGAAGTTCTGCGTGCGTCTGGAAGACAACACCCTTGGTTACTAAGTTTGTCATAAAATGAGTGCATCAGCTATAACCTTCTTCCATCTGGCTGTCACCACTCATCTGGCAGTCACATTAAAAATCTGGTAACGCGGAGGTCGCTGCGGATGTAACGCCGCTCTGTACAGAGGGATCGTCTCACGAGAACAACGACCTCGGCCGGTACTTTGCCAACACAAAACATCCCTGTGCTACTTCAGTTCTTTCTGCTGAACTTTTCAGTGTCAGTCTCACTGGATCTCAGGTTAAATCATCCCGCTGTAGCTCTCCCCACCACACACAGACATTTTCACTGCAGTGCAAAGCTCTGCTGATACGAGCCGTGCCCCATCAAGATTAGGGATGTTTCAGAAGCTGCATTTTAGAATCAAGGCCACAAAGAGGCCCTATCACTACGGAACTCACACATAACTTTTTAAAGCACAACTCATTATCTAGATTTTAATAAACCTACATTAGGTATAGCCCTTTCCAGGGAAAAGTCACATTAAACCCCCCAAAATACCTCTGTTTCCTGCTTCGCTGTGGTTTAGAGGTTTCTTCGTAAGGGTTTTGAAATATATCCAAAAATATTGGTTCAAACTTTTTGAAAATCACAGTCGACACCTCAAAATTTCTCTCCAGCCTCTCCACTCGCTCTCGGAATTCCTGTGGTAGATTTGACATGTCCATCCACTTCTTCATTTTGCTAAAAAACTGAATTAAACTTAAAAGAAAAAAGAAAAGTCTCCTTTATTTGTAGTTTTAACTAACTTAATTTCTCCTGAATTTTTTGAAAAGACGAAGTGCAACATAATTAGTCCTTAATGACTAATTTAATTAATATATAGGTTCACCATTTATTTTGATAGACTCCTAAACTGCACATATTATAAGGTTTTTGCTTTTTATCACTTTGTTTTTTCTCCTTGTCTCTCTTTAAGGCACAGGCATGGAAACACTAATTTTAGGTGAAGGCTGCCAGCACAGCTGTGTAAGGAAGGGGAGAAAGGAAAGAGCGTGCACAGCTCCGTGTGTGGAGGGGGTGGCAGGAGTGACAACAAAATCACAAACCAGAGCCTGTGCCTATCAGTTACCTGCACAAAACCTGTTATCTGCAGGAGTAATGGCAACAGCAACCCCCCCAGCAGCTCCGCTGAGAACAGAGGTGGAACAAGAAACACTCCAGGTTTTTGGTTGGACTCGATGATCTGAAACGTGTTTTCCAACCAAAACGATTCTCTGATTCAATGATTCTCTTCCCTTGGGTGGGAGAGAATCCCCAAGGTGGTAGAGAGATGGGTGGGAGCCGCAGTGACAAGCAGAGCTGCAGCCAGGAAGCCCCTGCGCTCCCTGAGTATTCCTGTGATGGCACATTTCTGCATTCCCAGAATGCCGCACGGCACAGCCCC
>NW_010294796.1:0-15000 GCF_000700745.2 Antrostomus carolinensis
GGGCTGGGGGGGATCTGGTCTGGGTGAGGGAGAAGAGCATCCCCCCTTCTGCCTCCCCATTTCCCGAGCCAGGGTGCTGCAGCGATGGCAGGACTGTCCTGTTTGCAGGGCACTGGGGAGACACACGAGCTTCAGGGACAGCCAGCTCGTTATTGTTGTTGTTGTTGTTATTATTATTATTATTATTATTATTATTATTATTATTATCATTTCTAACACAAGGTTGGAAGGGGGAGCGGTGATGGAGGGGGCACACACAGCCCCTTTGCATGGCCAGGGCCGTACATGTACAGGAAAAAACAAAATAAGAGAGAAATCCGATGGCTGGCACGCCAGCAGCTCTCGCTTGCTCTCTCTTTCTCTTTCTATTTATTTTCTTCTCTGTTGCTGAAACATATTGAAGGGGGAGAAAAAGGAAACATTAAGATCAACTGTGAGCCTTGCCGACGGTTTAACGATTTCAAATGAGCTCTGACTCTGGTGAAAATCTGACAATTACCCATCAGGATGGCAGATGATGGTTAAAATTACCAGAAATCAATATTCTCACCGGGTGTCCCAGCCTGATAAGAGAGACCAAGACAATGTTGACTATTAAAGTCGACAGCTTGAGATATTACACTATTAGTTATGCTATTTTTAATAATCTATAATATTTGGGCTATAATTAATTAATTATACGGGTCAGATAATATCTGGGGCTGGAATGAGGTCTGAAGGGTCTATTAAGGTTGGTAATGAGAAAGGAGAAATCTAATCTAAGGACGAGGAGCCGTGAAGGAACAAATATACAACAGACTTCAGATAGAGCGGGAGGGAAGGAGAAGGGCTATTGCAGACTCAGTGCACACACCTCTGCTCTCCTCATCTCCCAGGCACAGGGGCTGCCTGCGATAGCATCTTCCCCCGCTCCTTTCTGCAGGTACCCATCGCTTGTGGCAGAGGCCTGGCTCTCCCTGGGATGCTGTGGTCCCTGGGAAGCTAGTGAAGGAAAAAAAAGATTTGACTTATATTGAGGAATTCATGCTAAAAAAAAAAAAGGGGGAAAAACCCCAAATAAACCCCACTAAATAATCTGTGTTTGTCCTCCCCTCTGGCCCCAGCAGCAAGTTTCTCTTATTACTGGGATGTGGGGACTCTCCAGGCGGTCATGAAGGTGCAGGTACAGCATTTGACACTGGCTGTGGCATCTAAACAGCCATTGAGGTGCCCTGGGTTGTGCATCGGCGCATGTGGGTGTAAATATCACTGTCTATGAATACGTTGCATATGGATACTTCTGTCTGTAGCTACACACATTTATATAAGGAATGTACACAAAATACACAAACACACACATAAAAGAACAAAAACTAACTGCACTGTAATGCAGATATGTAAATATGTCTATCTGTGTTAAGGTGTTTATGTGCATTGCATGTATCAGCCACATAAAATGGCTTTATTCCTTTCTCTGCAAATGAACTTCAAGTCAGACCCTGTGAATTATAAACTCTCTTCTTGCTCAGCGTTACTAACCAATGTTCTAGGTGTGACACTCAAGGCTTTACCTATTTTACATCGATTATAAAAATCGCTCCTTCTACTGTTACAATAATCCTTTTTCTAGGGGTGTATTATTTATCATATTAGTTCTACCCTTATTAGTTACAGGAGGGTGTGTTGAACAACATCCTTTTGTACAGAATGAAGAAAACCACATTTTCTAGTTATGCTTAGATTAGCCAGGGTATTAATCCTTTCTCTTCTCAAGTAACATCTTAATTTCATCGTTTCCAATAGGTCATACTTTTCTCAGTGTTCTACTTCTAAGATAGTCCTTGTCCAGGTCTGGAAACCACAGAAGCATTTAAAAATGTTTTCAATGGCAGAATTCCTTCTGGAAAAGTGTTTGTTATAGTTCAACAGGATTCAGTCCTTCCCCAACTATTCTCTGTTGTTAATTGAAACCTAAAGCAGAGTCTGCAGAAGATGCCAGAAATAGGCTTGACATCACCCTGCCCTATGGCTCCTTTGAGTCCAGCATTGATATTTCCTTCTTCTTCCCCAGCCAGTGCCTAACCAAGGGCAGTAGTAAGGCAATGAGGTGCTAATTGAAGGCAAACTTGAGAAGTTGCTTGATGGACATAGGAGACAACTCCTGCAGGCACTGCTCACAGCACCTCAGTGCTATGAGCAAATGAAGGTCCTTCCACCAGCCAAGGAGGAAGGGAGAAAAATAGATTTTTCTGTTTCTTTCATTGTTGTTATGTGTAAAGAAGTAAATTAACATGACAATCAAAATGGTTTATTCTTTATATTCAGACAAGAGGTTAACAATGCTACCAGGACTTAGCAGTTGTGATGGGTTAGTGAAAATGTCCCCACCTCTTGTTGATGGTTGCATGATTTTCAAACACTGACAGAACTGTGGAAGCATGAGTGTGCATGGGGTGGTTGGAGGGATGCAGAACTGAGCCTCCAAGATTTTCAGTTCAGGAGTGAAGCAAGAAGCCAAAACATCAGCCCTATTAGCTTAATTGTTCTGTAGAATAAACCTGGTGAATTCAATGAAGACTGCCATGTCCCTAATTTGCCCATATTGACAGGTTGCTCTGGGCTGCTCCTGTTTCCGATACTCTGCACTACAGAAGACGGTGCCAAGCGGTTTCCATCGTCACGTCTCAGTTTTTTTAACCTGACCAACTTCTACTACATCCCAGACTCTTGCCCTCCACTGCAGAACTTCACTGAAGCCCCTGCAACGCTCTTTGTGATTAATTTGTTTGGAGAGGACAGAGAAGGCACACAGGTTGCACGCATAGTTACGAACCAGTCTTGCCAAAGACAATTTCATGTGGGTGAAATTTTTGTTTCAATTTTTGGTTTTGAAATCTTTGTTAATTAAACGTTTAGAAATGAAGGTGATGGAGATATGAGAAACGCTGAGAATAAAAAGATTATCCTTTTAGGTCTAATCTAGAGAGTTAAGTCAAAGGGGCAGCTCTACAAACTGGTGCAAATTAGGCTAGCTCTGTCAGCTGATTTACACCAGGAGGAGTCTAATGCAAAATAACCTGATGCTTTATTGGGAGACCTTGTTAATACTTGAAATCCCAGTTTTGTCAGTACTGAGAAACTTCCTGCATATTCAAGTAAGCATATTGAAGGCAGTGCCCAACGTGCTTTTGTAACCAGGTTGGAGTGCTTTAAGGCATGCCTGGCATCCATTTACACCTGTCCTTAATACTGTGGTCCCAACAGACTTGGTAATTCACTATTCAGTTCCTGACTGAGAAAGAGGGAAGGTAATTTTTTAGGCTGCCTGAATGCAGATTGAAAGCTTGTCCTCCTATTTATAGCCAAACCAAGTGGGTATGGGAGCATTTTGCAAATGTTTTCTGTGCAAAAAACTGCATCAGGTAGGAAGCAACAGAAATGCTGTATGTCTCAGTGCTGGAGAGAAATGTTTTTTAATTTAGGCATCTGAAGGCCAAATCCAGATTAGGAGTTCAATTTTAGCTATATATTCAACATGGAACCTTGGATTCTGAATCAGATTGATTTATAATTTCAGATTTATTGAAATTAACAACTGGAATATTCATCAAGCAGATTAAATGATTGTTGCAACACATCCAGGTGATGTAGGTTACTGTGTATTTGCAGGGAAATCTATGAGACACCTGACACATGGTATCTGCGTGGCCAGTTCTACAGGATGAAAGGCTTGTGAACTCCATCAGCCAGGAATCTTAAACGTGAAGGAAAACATCATAAAGTGTGGTAAGGCAGTGGCTGATAATACTGTGACATTTGGTAGTACACCCTTTTTGATATCAGTGGGACATCAGTTTGTGAAGATTAGGGAAAACTAGGGGAAAGATTTACAGCTTAGACATAACAGCAACTGAGCTTAAAGTCCAAAGCAGCAAAGAATCCTGTCCTGTCCCTACATATAAAAAGAAGATTAGTTAAAAGGAAAATATTTATTGTCCTTTGTAGTGAATTATCAATACTCAGAACATTAAAAACAAGCATCAAACAGTGTAGTAATTGCAGTTACAGAAATAACAAGCAAAACTACACCCTCAGCTATTTATAATTGTAGTGTACTGGACTTTGCTTTGAAAATAGTATCATTCTGTAAATGATACCATTCTCTACCAAGCAGAGCTGTGTGTCAAACCTGGAGCCCTTGCTCAAGCTTAACATCTGTTCATGGAAACCAGCGTTTCCTCATGTGTTTTTATCACTGGATGATGGGAATTTAAGAACTGTCGCATATATAGTGTTGCTTTGATAAGCATATTGTAAAGTGAAGGAGAAAAAGTCATAAATATAGAAGTTTGAGTGTAACAATGGTTCTTTCTCATAAATGTTGTGACTCCCTTTTTCTGGCTATTGAAACAACTGAAGATACAGGCAATGAGAATAATCTGTACCTGTGGTAGAACCAGGAACAGGAACAAACCTCCCAATTACCAGATTTTAGCTGTTATTTCTGATAATAAACTTTGCTTGAAAAATAGATCAGAATGATTATGAAACATAGATGAAGGTAGGAAAGATTCCCCAAATTACAAGTTTCATCTTTTACCTCTGCTGTCCAAAAGTTAGTTGTCTACTAAGTTGATGACTAAGTTAGTTGCCTGGGCTGACATCTTAATTATTGCATAGAAGAAAATATTTCTGTGGGGTATTTCATTCCACCTGTCTTGGACACCTGAGATTCTAAGGCACACAGCAAAATCATGCAGGTGGTAACAAGCAGAGAAACCAGTCCAGGTTCCTGGTTACAACTTTGTTGTCTAAGCATAGAAATGCACATCACCGTTTCTCAAGTGATTTTGGGAGACTGAGTGAAAGCCTTGTTGGAATTGGTGGTTCTGACATTTTCTTTTTGCCTTAAACCTGCTTTTATTTCCAAACTGCAGTACTGAAATGATGGGTTTGTATCACATGCATCTACCTCTTAGCTCATCTATCAACAGAGTCCTGTGCCCTGATTCTAAGCCTCATTGAAACCAAGGGGAATTTTGGTGGTAGTGGACACTGGCTCAGTCCCAAAGACTGTTTCAGTCACATCTTCATTTCATTTTTAAGTGAATCAATTGCTTTAAAGCTGATGACACATGTATCTTTATTAGACCGACCCAGTTATCAGTGTAGGTTCACTTTGTACCCCCTTGGGTTGCCAAACACAATCTGTTTGACTGATGTCAAGTCCATTTCTTTGCATGATCATTCTTCCAGCAGTCAATACTGAGGTTTTTTAAGGTATCGACCAGACAGCTATTGGATGAGGCAGGGCCACGTGACCTACTGACCTAAAATACTGTAGCAAAACTGGTGGAGATATGAAATCAATAACTTTATTGAAACAAATATCTGAGGTGACACTTTCTGCAGAAGGATTAAATGAAGGGGGTTGTTGTGGAAATGGGTCAGATTCTACAGGGCTGATTCATGTAAGAGCCCAGTCAGGTTAATGGGAATTCACATGTGACCGAGAAAAGCAAAGAAGCAACATTTTGTCCAGTGTCAGGGTGTGCTGGGCTTAACAAGGCTGTGTGGTCCAATGGAGAAACATGCACAGAGGTCTAAGGAACCAGGATGTATCTACTGGAATGACTCTGCAAATACTAGAGATCCTAGAGTCACAGAATGGTAGGGGTTGGAGGGGACCTCTGGAGATCATCTAGTCCAACCCCCCTGCCAAAGCAGGTACATCTAGATCAGGTTGCACAGGATCACGACCAGACAGGTTTTGAACATCTCCACAGATGGAGACTCACAACTTCTCTGGGCAGCCTGTCCCAGTGTTCTGGCACCCTCACAGTAAGGCAGATTTTTCTCATCCTCAGATGGAACTTCCTGTGTTTCAGTTTGTGACTCTATGGGCTGTAACGAGGGGCTGCTCTGAGGAGGTTTGGCTGCTCTGAGATGACTACCAAGACAAGGTGTTGATCATCTGTTTCTATCAATGAGTTCCGGTGGAGTTGCAGGTGCTCAGCGACACACATTTTGGCAGCCCCCAGAGAATTACATGTGCACAAATATCCTTTGTGTGCAAATATACTGGTCTTTCGTTTGAAACTGTTTGCATGACTTCACAAGGATGGAGAAATAATGATAAACCCCTGTCCCACACTACATTTATTTTGTTGCTGTGTCAGATTTCATGAGTATTTCAATCTAATTAGCATAGCATCATCATCATTACCACATGCTCAGTGATTGTGGCATTTCCACAGTTTTACTTTTCATCCTCAGCTAGTTTTTCCTTAAAGCTTGAGTAAAATCCCAGCCCTTTAGGTGAATCCAAGCATTCCTCAAAGCAGAAAATGTTGTCATCAGCACTAGTTAATATATAAAATCTTGCCATCATTTACTGTGCAACCACAGGAAAAAGAAGTTAATATAATAAGTTATTTTTCTTTCTCAAAAAATAACGTTTTTGTTTGATTGTGAAACAAAGAGGAAAGAAAGAGTGAAGAAAAGCTCAATAAACAGCCATTTTATTACTGTTGCTAGAAATAAAATAAGGGTAAGGGAGACTTGGCCACTGTTTTATTGTAGCCGTGAATTCACTTCTTTCATTTAAGTGTCTGTCACATTAGTAGAAAAATACAGAGCACTCCAAAGTGTGTACACTGGCAATGACTATGCCCATTTTTCATTTTAAATAACTTTCAGCTATTCTTTCCTTCCTGGAGTGGAGGTGAGAGGCTGGTACAGGTAGGTGTGCAAAATGAAAACAGCATCTTTCCGTGGGCTCTAGGTCAGAATTTGGCACAAGTATCCTGCTGTGGCTTTGCTCAGTTCACACTGTAGTACCTTCTCAGTTTAATTGAAAGAATTAAAATGAAAAGAATTGGCTTGAATATATGTGCTTTATTTAATACTGCCACATTATGTTAAAATTAATAACAAATGAAATTATTCCCAAATCACTTCTCACTATTGAATGTGTTTTTGTGAACTGAAATGAATTAACCATGAAGTCACTTTGCATCAGTGTTTTTGTAAGTCAAACATTTCTCTTTCTACTACAACGCTGAAATGATGGCTCATAAGTCATTCCTAGCAGATATATGCAAGCTTAACTGGATTAATTAAGGGCTGAAGCAATTTTAAAATAGTCTTGTAAAATATTTTTTTTTTTTTAATAACTACAATGTTTACACTATAAGCAATAATAAGCTTTTATATAATACATGTATTTGAGAGATGAACTTGAAAAAGACCTTCTAGTGGTAGAAGACATGCAGGAATAAGAATAGATGACAATAATGAAGCTCAAGCAGGAGTTAGATTCCTCCAAAGTATGGTGCATGTTTCCTGCTCACATACATCATCTCTGTAGAACTCACCATTAAATCACTCTGTAACATCCCTTTGCATTTTAAATAACACCAGATGAGACCACCCTTCTTTCTTTTTGTGAAATCAGTTGGGCTGCTTACAGGGCAAAACACTATTGACTGTGAGGAAAAAGAGCAGAATATCATAGAATCATGGAATAGTTTGGGTTGGAAGGGACTTTAAAGATGATCCAGTTCCAACCCCCCTGCCATCAGCAGGGACACCTTCCACTAGACCAGGTTGCTCAAAGCCTCAACCAACCTGACCTTGAACACTTCCAGGCAGGAGCAGCCATAGCTTCTCTGGGCAACCTATGCCAGTATCTGACCACCCCCACAGGAAAGAATTTCTTCCTAAGCAAAGCATTTCTTTCTATGCAATATGGCAAAAATGGACTTCAAAGTTCTATTAAAATAGCAAGCAAGAGCATCAGTAATACTGCGGTAGCGAGTGCACCTATAATGAGGCATCAGGGAGGGAACATGCACCCGTGGCATTTATCTCTTTATGTACACACCTGCCTTCATGAGATATGTTTTACTGTAGCTTCTTCAGAGCTTGAACGTGAGCTAGTGTATTTTTTAACATGCTCTATATCTTTCCATATTCTGAATCTCTATGGAGAAATGTGTCCATACTTCCCTCTACCCCAAGTTCAGTAATAATAATGTAAATAATGGCCAACTCTGGATTTCTCAGTTGGTTCTGCCTATTGTATTTCTTTGGATTTATGGGTTAGGTTGCTTTGGATTTATGGAAAAAAAGCTATGTTCTAGTGTTACAAATACAAATTTTCTAAAAGATAGTCACCAGCTGTCAGCCACATTCAACTAGTCTTAAGAAATTAATCCTCCTTATTAATTCAAAGTCTTGAAAATAAGAGAGTTATTAGACCACCTTCTTTTTAGTCTCCTACCTGCCACTTTCTGTGAAAAATGGTCCCTGAACAAAAGACAGGATTTAGGGCTTGATTAAAGCTTGTCTCTGAGGACAGCAGTGAGTTTTGACTTGAAGTAGTAGTTCCTTCCAAGGGTTACCAACCCTTCACTGGAAATGGAGGAGGGAAAATCAGCCTTATTTCTGACCTGATTTTTTTTTTACTTTGTATCCAGCTGGTGGCTCAGGTTTTGTTTCTCTTCGTTAGATTAAATGAATATTTAGCATCTGATAGTTTTCCTTCAACTTACTAATCACATCTTAGACATGTACAACTACCTCACTGTCCTTCAGAGAAGTGATCTTCACCAAGTTTCTCCTTCTTTCAAAGGCAGTGAAAGTAGATGGGTCTCATGACCCTTCTTGAGGATAAACAAACTGAGGTGTTTTAGTCCAAGGCAGGAGAGAGGATGCCACAGATGAGGACCTTTTCCAGAAAATGCCTATTAGTATCCTCTTCTTGTTTACTCATGCCTCTGCTCACTGTATCTGAAGCCATAAGGCATGGGGAAAATGTATATACTGTCAAAGTCATTGGGCATTTTGCATTCAGGGACTCCCAAATGCACAAGCTATTTGCATTCCAAGAGATCTGTTTTTTTATCCATATGGGGGAAATACTTTATAGCTCTATTTTAATGATGTATTTTATATAGCATTATTGTTTATGTTGTCTGGTTATTTTCTATAGGAAGTTGACAACAGAAACCCTAAGGCTTTAGTATTGTTATAATAATGGGGATCTGGCATGGCATGGAGCTCTCTGGTTTATGCACGCACATGTATACACACATAAACATATACATATACACATACACTTTTTTTCCTCAAAGTCTTTCTGTGACGATATGATGTTCTTCATGTGTAGTTGTAAGTTTTTAGTGTCTTTGAACCCTGATTGTAGCCCTGCCCTTTGCTTTGCCCCCACTGTAGTTGCTGGCTTTAGTTCTGAAGTTTGGGCTCAGGCTGCTGGTGGGAAATCCTCCCGGGGACTGAACTTTGTAGAAAGGCTATCTGAATTAAATTATTTATAACGAGCATGCATGGCAATTGAAGCCTCATAATGCTAACCACTGGCTGTGCGTGTGAAATGAATACATTATATTCAAATAAGAGGAAGAAGTCATAATGTTTGTGCAGCACACACTGTTTGCCAGTCCATGGTATTTACATTCTGTACCTCTTTCACTTAAATGTTTATACCTTAACAGATATTTTCTCAAGATTGAGAGACCGCCTGATATAATAGCAGATAATCTGTACTCAACCTGAGCGTCAACTGATTACCAGGCTTCCTTGAATTATTATATGCTATTACAGTATTTTAGGAACCTGTAATATCCACCATTACTTTCTCTTGTGAGAGTCCTTAGACTGACTTGCCATTGCCATTTTTCCCTCTTCGGCAAATAAATATTGTAGTGTATCCAATACAATCAGCAGAGTGTAACCAGAGTGTATGAGTTTTTAGCACAGATAATTAAAGCCCAGTGTTCTCCACTGTAACAATTACAAGTACTTGAAAAAACAATGACAAGGTCATCCTGTGAATGCGGCCATCAATCAGGGATTTCGTTGCCTTAATAAAACAATAACCCACTTGTTTAGAAAGTAACGTACAAAGGAAGCGACAACAAAATTGTTTCCTTGGACATATGTTCCCTTAACCACATAAATGTGGAGCAATAGCACATATAGTATGTTTAGCTAATTAAGACCAATTTCTCCTATCTGCTCCAACTACCTTGAGTTGTGACTAAATCTTTATGTTGGAATAGAAAAGGCTGCTTGGATCATGCAGGTGTAGGTGGAAGAGCCTCTATTTTCCTTCTGGAGTGATGTGGTGGCACACATGCTCTATGGGCAGTCCTGACCCGGAGTGTTGCATGCTGAACATCCCCAGCAGTACCCACAGCAGGTACAATTGCACTCTTGGGTAAATACTGATGTGCCTTGGTTATCCAGTGTCACCTGCTATCACATATAAATCCATGCTCAGGTATGGCCTTGGGTTGCAAAGGCAGGATTTTGAGTTTATTTAGAGCCCAAGCCCAGGATCTGCCTTTCCATAATCTGAATAGACTGTGGCCAGTGGGTTGTGCTGGGGTGACACATGGCAAGGACTTGGATCCCATCACCGGGACTTGTGTCCTGGACTTGTCCTTTCCTTGACTCAGTGTGGACACTTCAGCTGCATTTCTCCTGCCCTCAAAGGCAACTTCTTGGGCTGTCCATAGTGCTTGGGAAGAATGCTTCACAGAGGGGAATGAAGGATGCTCAGCCCCTATCCTGCCTTCCAGGGTGTACCCTCATGAAATCTGAATTTCCTCACCTCTTGGAGAGACCCCACAGGTACAGAGTGCACAAGGGTCCATGGCTTTATGTATTGCACTACTGCCTCACAGGCAGCTACCTTGCACCTGGTACATGGTGGGCTTCTTCAAAACCTCTGCCTGTGTCCAAGGAAGGACAAGGGGCTCATCAACAGAGAGCCAGCTGGACCAGTGTGTTCTCAGCTCCAAACCCAAAGTCCACTGGGCTCACAGACCTCCCCAGGCAAGGTGTTCCCCTGCCAGGAGCAGTAAAGCAAAAAAAAGATGTGTCAGACCCCATAAGGAGAGCAGCAATTCATAACTCTCCTGGCCAAAGCTAGGACTGATTGGATACCAGTGATGTGTGTTGACTTTTGGTGGGGGTAATGCATGTTGTATTTTTATGCTATTTTATTTCCTGATTTGGACTTCTTTGCTTAATTTGTTCATGTACTGTCCTAATCTTTTGGCTCAAATGGGAACTTCTTGATCTGGGATATGTGGGCTATGTGGTAAAGGCAGGTTTTTCCCTTGGTAGGAAGTGATGTGTGGATGGCTGCCAGCCCTGAGATCCAGCCTCAAAGCCAGATTTGGTGTCTTCTCTGCTGTGAGAGTCAGATGCTCATCTTCCCAGTGACCCAGCAGCACGTCCATTTCAGTAGCATGTGCACAGCCTTTTTGTACCATGTAGCTGGAAATGCCATGAAGAAATGCCACGCACAACTCCACGCACACTCCCAATATTTGTTAATCACTTAATAATACACAGTCACCACCTTCACTTCCCACCTTTCAGCTTTGATCTTACACAGAAATAGAGAATTTTCTCTTTGACTTCCTTGCTATGGGTCGGGCTGAGAGCTTGCTCTTAGAAAAGTTTGTGTACAAACTTATAACTTCCACTCTTTGAGCAAAGGGTAAGAAGTAGAAAACGTGATTGTGAAAGGCAAGTCTGGTTTCTTTTATGTAACCATTGTAGAATTAATTAATGTTTGTAATTTATTTTTATGAATGTAATTATAAACTGACATCTTGGAGACTGAAAGCTGCTTTTATGTTATATGCAACTAACAAGAACGGTAATTTTACAGGCTTCTATGTTTAATAATTTGCATTTATACTCATTACTGCATAAATACTGCAGAACTGAAGTGTGGAACTGTATTTCTAATGCAACTGTAATTTTTTCAGTTTCTAATAAGCCTATTAAAAGTATGGGATCTGCTCATGTTCTCATCCACAGGATAAAGGCATCAAAGCAGACAATTTGGCACGGTGAATAGCAAATTATTTTTTTCCAAGTTTTATGTCATGCTCATCTGTAAATCTAATTTCTTGAACTCCTCAAGACCAAATCTATGAGACTTCCCCAGGGCTGAACATAGGGAAGTTGAAGAGGGGCACAGAGAGCCATGGTTGCAGTGATAGATCATTTATGGAGATGACCTTGGCTTTACAAGCTCTCCTGAGTTGTGTCCAGCATTTGTTCCAGGAACTCTTACCTCACCATATGTGTCATGGATGTGTGAGAAGACTTTCTCCTACAGAAGCCACAAAAGAGTTCAGAATGGGATTTAACTCTCCTTTTGAGGAACGATACAGTATTCAAGAACTGCTGACCTCCCAAGGCCAGTCAAAAGCACAAGCTTACAGTGAGAGCAGTTGTAGGTACCAGTGCAATTCCTAGGGGCTCTCCCATCCCTGAAGACCTGGAATTCATTAATCGCCCACTTTTAGTTTTTGACAAGCCACTGAACTATGGGCTGCATCTATATTTAGTGGTGGTGTAACTTAAGTCAAAGCCCTGACATTATTAACAACAGCATGGACATTTAATTGGATTTAAGAAACACAGTCCAGGCCAGTCTCTCTTCTCAGTTACACCTGGGCAGCTCTGCTAGAATAGATGGGTTTGTGTTCTCACTGCTGAATTTGGCTAGATATATGTCCAAATGGTGACTTTCCATTCAGCTCTAGGCAAATTCAGAGTTTAGAAAAGCACTGTCAGCTTTAAATTAGGGGCACTGTGTCCTGTGGACTAGAACTATGCATCTAAAATGTAGGCTTATAGGATCATAGGATAATTCAGGTTAGAAGGGACCTTAGGAGGTCTCTAGTCCAACCTCCTGTGCAATGTGAGGTCATTTCTGAGGTCAGACCAGGTTGCTCAGGGCTTTGTTTCAGTCTTTCTTTGAAAACCTCCAAGAATGGAGTCTGCACTGCCTCCCTGGGTAATTGCTCCCCTGGTTGACTGTCCCTTGTTTTCAGTTTGTCTTGTCTCAGCTTGTGCCTGTTTTCTCTCTTCCTCCCACCATGAAACTCTATGAAGCAACTGGCTCCATCATTTTGATGACCTTCCTGTAGGTACTAGAAAGCCTTTAATTCACACCAATCCCAAAGGACAGCTAGGGATCTCATCTAGGCTCCCTTTCCCATGAAAGGTTGGACTTGGACCACATGATCTTTCAAGGTCCTGAAGGGGGCCTACAAGACCTGAAGGGGCCTACAAAAAGCTGGGGAGGGACTTTTTATAAGGTCAATTAATGACAGAACAAGGGGAAATGGCTTTAAACTGAAAGAGGGTCAGTTTAGATTAGATATTAGGAAGAAATTCTTTATTGTGAGGGTGGTCAGACACTGGCACAGGCTGCCCAGAGAAGTTGTTGATGCCCCCTCCCTGGAAGTGTTTAAGGCCAGGCTGGATGAGGCTTTGAGCAACATGGTCTAGTGGAAGGTGTCCCTGCTGATAGCAGGGGGGTTGGAACTGGATCATCTTTAAAGTCTCTTCCAACCCAAACCATTCTAGGATTCTATGATTTTATAAGGTGTCTTCCAACCTGGTCTGTTCTGTGATTCTACGACTGATGGCCATATCTGGCTGTACGTGCTCTGGGGCACTCTGGGGTACACTGCATCTCATTAGGTTTGTGTGTGTGTTCGCAGAAATCTAAGCATCTTTAATGTATTAATTTTCTCATGTAAGCTCTTTCAAGCTAGCAGGTCACCCTCTCCACAAATTTACTCATCCCTTCCCTGGTTCAGAGTGATTTCTTTCCGAAAGTCCTATTGAATGTTGGGCAGAACTGCCGTGGAGGTGGAGAGCTGCTTCCAAGTGGGACTATGAAACTCTAGAAGGGATATTTCCCAATATACACTTCTCCTTTACAACCTCTTTTAGGCATTTTGGGGCTAGTCGAAGTGCCCTAACCACGCACAGCTCTGGAAGACTCTGACATGATCTTCCCCAGCTGAAACTGGAGTGAGAAAGTGGGGATAAAAGTCTCAGCTCAGTGAAGCATTTAGGATGCTTGAAGTTGCTTTGCAGGGGAGGGATAGGCTGAAGTATCCACTTAGAGCCAAAACTTGCATTTAAATGCTTTACCAGTGAGTGCTCTAAGCCCATGGACTGTGAGGATGCAGGCTGCACTGGAGTGTGTTTTTTTCCCACCTTATATGATAATTAAAAAAAAAAAAAAGCTTACTGCTTTTAAATTTAGAGCATTGTTGTTAGAATTAGACTACATTGTAGGAGGTTTGTTGTTATAAAACTGTCAACTCTATACACAGATAAGAGCATCAGTCTGTTAATGACTTTTCCTCTGACAAATAACAAGAATTTCCTGCTATCTTGGAAATTAGCATCTTCCTCAGCCTGAGATTCGGTTCTGCTGACCTCTCTGTCATAACCCTGCCTATATTTCCAAAGTGTATGATTTTCCTTGTCACAGAAGAAATCTGTAGCCACAGAGACAGAACTAACTTTCCACAATTCACAGTTAAAATAAAAAGGAAAAAAAAAATGCTGCTATTATTGTGACAGAACAGATGTTACACAGGAAGGATTGCTCACAGATACATTGCAAGTTAATCACATCTTTTCTAAAGCATATTGAAAAATTCTCGTTAATGTCTGAAATGAAATACTTATGATTACAGGAAATTAAATTACTTACAACATTTTTTTGCAGCCTCCCGCTCTCAACACACACTCTTTCGAACACACTTATACACACACATAACTATTGTTAATTAAGACTGTCTCCATTATGGAGCTAATTAACAATTAGCATAAACATAATTAGCTAACGTTGACATTTAACTCATTACATTGTTTAAATAATTTTCAGAAATTGCCCTTAGTGGCATTCTGTCATATTGAAATAATGGCAGCACTTTGTCATGTAAATTAAATGACATTTGTGTTGTTTCCTCTCTAGCTCATGCATGGAAGATTTTTTTTATTCGAACTACATTCAGTTCAGAATTTAAGGTGATTTCTAAAACTTGAGCTCTAACATGTGCTCCTTGGGTGCCCTCCATAAGTAGCCTGAACTTTTGAGGATCTGCATCCTTTTACCTCCAGAAGTCCACTGGATGTCTCTATGCAGAGTTTCGTTGTTCCCTG
>NW_010294796.1:20000-45952 GCF_000700745.2 Antrostomus carolinensis
TTCTGTAAAGACATGTCTGTGGTCTGCACCTGGACACTGCTGTGATAGTGTGATAAGATCAAGTGGAATATGATAAGATAAGTGGAAAAGATAGGTTCTTTTGCATAAGATAAGTGGAAAATGTATGGCAGGGCAGAGAACAGGGGCAGAAATCCCAAGTCTAGGAAAAAGTTCTGACCATTGGACCATCTTTTTGATATTCTTCATCAGAGCAGTGTATGCTTGCAACCTGGAAGGAAGGGATGTCCTCAGTGAGGTGTTTTTTACTTGATTAATTTCTGTAGCACCAGGCTTGTGCTAAAAGAACTGTTGTGTATTCTGAGGTTCCCCCATGTAATATTGCACCACTTACTCTGATTAACTTAATTATTCTCCACTGTCCCAGCACTCTCCAACCATTTTTGTTCACAACCCCACAAATTGTTGTATGAGCATAAACCCCCCTCCCTGGCTTGAGCTGCTCTGGCGTGGTTGACTGTGTTAGTACAAAGCTTCTTGTGTGAGCAGGCTGTGGCACTGCTTTGCTAAGTGTCCCGTCATTCCCCTGCTCGGTGGTATTTCAAAGTGTTACCTAATGCCTTTCAAATTTAAGGAGTTTCAGAGTCTAATCTTCAGATCTACCCCACTTTCTATTGATCTAGTTCCAGGTTGGTTACCAAGACTATTTTCTGGTTCCAGTTCAGATGTGCCCAATTGGATGGAAATTTCACAAGAACATTTGAACTTGTGAGATTACCACAGGTCTGAAGTTTCTGCCAACTAATCTAGGAAAGTTTCTAGCCTTTGGAACTTGGAGGATGCTCTGAAGATGGAAGGGCCTTTGAATTTGTATCCTGACTTTTCATTTGGTTTGCATGTGAGTTGAAATTATAGAATTATAGAAAGGTTAGGGTAGGAAGGGACTTTTAAAAGTCATCTAGTCCAACCCCTCTTCCACTGAATCAGGTTGCTCAGAGTCCTGTCCAACCTGACCTCAAATGTTTCCAGGGATGGGGCTTCCACCACCTCGCTGGGCAACCTCTGTCAGTGTTTCACCACCCTGTCTGTAAATCCTGTCTCTTATTTAGATGCACCATCATGAAGATTCAATTACTGTTCCTGGAATTAAGTAATAATTAAAAGGTAAGGTCTTTGATCTTGAAGAACAGTTTACATTTACCACTAAGTAAAACAGTCTTTTTTTTCCTGAAAGAATACTAACTGCTTTACTCCTTTCCTCTGATACGGGTGACTATGGAGTCAGATGCTTGGAGAAATGCTGCAGAAGAAAAAATAATTAGCATTTTTTTGGACACATGCCTTGGTGAACTTCTTGAGAAAATTAGCACTGTAGTCAACAGCTTCCTAGTACAACTGGGAGTAGCAGGAGCAGCCGCATGTATAATTTTTAAAGTAATTTTTCAGTTTTTGTGTTCCTGGCCCCCCTTCCATGGGTGACCAGACTCCGTTAGCAGAGTTGACGTTTTCATTCCCCGGAAAAGCTCTGAACCTGGTTTTCATTTAAATGTGTAAAATTATCTGAGTTGTTTTCCCCTCGATAAGGTTTACAAGTGTCTGTATATCTTTCGTTTTAACAGAGGGCAGTTCAGTAGACAGTTTACGAAGTACTGGTCAGGGAGATAAATTACCTTGTAGAGCTGCACAATCACCATTCACAATCTCCTCAGTGACTTTATAGCCAATGATAGGATTTTTCAAGTTCATAGAAACTCATCAAAACATTTCCTGGTATTTTTTCCTTCTTCATCTAGCCACTCTCGCTTAAAGCACAATCTGTACTGCTCCTGCCAGGGAATGAGGCTTTGGTTTGATGCCTTAGGGCCCACTGAGCATTTCTTTATTTCTGGCAGCTTCTTGGGATTTGTGAAGTGGAAATGGGAATGTCTCGGGCTGCTGCAGCACTTTGACATGTTCCTTTGCAAGGGTCATATCCAAACTCAAATGATGCTCTGTGTGTACTGTTAGCAAGTTGAGCTTTGCAGGGTTGCTTTGTAAGGTTATCATCAGGCAACTGAGTGGTTTTATGCTTTCTTTTGCTGCTCATCTGGAGTCAAGGTTTCATAGCTATATACTTGAAGCCCCTAGTTCTTCTGGGTGGGTGCTACTTCAGCCCATAAGGTACTCTTCCATATTTCATTTACAACATGATCAGGGTACAACCTCTTCCAGCAGAAGAATGCATGCAATACATGGGGAAACATCTATGGTGGGGAACTCCTTCAGCCTCTTCTCCTCAGTTTCATGGGCCTTTTCTGATCAACATGGTACATGAAAGTTGTTGGAAACAGACTCTTGTGTTTCTGAGCCACAGAATAGTCCAGTCTCTGGCAGGGCTGCAGTTGCCTGAAGCAAAAACTATACCAAAGTAATGCAGGTTGGTTTATGCCACTGATAGATGTGCTGCATGATCAGATGGCACTCCGGTTCTGATTTAGCTGAGGAAGGAAGGCAGAAAGGAGGGAAGAGAGAATATGGAAATATTATTGTCTCTGTGAGTGTGTATTTCACCATGAAGTGTTATGGCCATGGCTGTATAGCTGCTCACATCTACATTTAGATTAGGACTGCCCAGCTCCAGGCAGAGTTGCTGAAGCAATAGTACAACAAACACAGTTTTGGTTGTGGGTACTGAGTGGGGACTTCCTGAGGTAGTGGGCTGGACCACAGCCTCTTCCTTAACCCCCTCCAGGGCAGGGGTTAAGAATTGATTCAGGTAAGAGTAGGTCCAAGCACTATCCTATTATAAGACCTTTCAAGGGATACTTGTGAATGGTCTCAATTTCTGAATTGATTTTTCCCCACTTATATTCTGACTCAGAGCAACCTCTTGTTCTAAATAGGCACCATTTTTACCCTGAGTGATGTTTCCCACATCCAGGGCAGCTCCCCTCTGACAGCACAGGCAGGAGGCATTGCCAGGAGGCTGTAATTAAGGGTGTTACCAGAGTTATGTGCTCCATTCCCAGCAGGCTCTGAACCAGGAGCCAGGAAGAAACTAGAAGCACCTGCTGGTTCTATTAAGGTAGGTTTGGAGTGATGAGGATGTCCCATTTTCCACCCCTCTCAGAGGGAAATGGGAGAGCCTGGTGTCAGGCAGGAAAGGATGTGGGCTTAATGTCAAATAAGTAAGTTGTTGTTCAAGCTCTGTATGTTATAATACTTGATGGTTTAATGGAGTTTTTTCTTTAAGGGATTTTCTTCCCTTTTTGTCCATGCTGTTGTTCCCCCTACCTCAGGGGATAAAAGAAGATTGTGTAACCAAGGGCACTGTAAGCTTAGCTCTGTGGTAAGGCCATTCAGCAAGATTTGGCCCATACCAAATGCTGCTGGAAGAGCAACAGTGAGTTAACTGAGGAGTTGGTAGTCCCTGAGTTGTGGAGAATTAGCTCAGTCATTAGAAGGTATTAATTAATCTTAATTTCTTCCCAGGCTTTTTATGTCTTGCTTCCAAAATGCTGCCTCCTCCTGTCCTTGCAGAGATTTATTCCCTTTGCTATTTAGTTCCTGGAGAAAAAGGGGGCATTCTGTTATGTTTTTGATTGCCTACTTTGAAGTGTTTCCTAGGGCTGTGACCAAATCAGGTTTTGATTGTTACTGCATTTACCCAGGTATTTGTAGAAATCTTTGGAGCTCTACCTATGGCCTGACCCTGCTTACTGTGAAACTGATGGCAGATGTCCTCCTGCTTTTCTGAGGGGGCATAGTCAGGGTCCATCAGCAGCAGCAATAAAAGCTGTGTTGTGAGTTTGAGGAAGGGATGCATTCTGCAGGTATTGTCCTGATCCCTGTTCCTGGAACTGGTGGGGGGTCTGGACATTTCTTTTCTCTATGTGCTTTTTCCTTCTCATGTTTTGTCTATTAGACATTAGTTGGTGTGCAGCAGGGATTTGCAATGGTTTTCCAGGGTCTTTCAAGTGTCTTCTTCCCAGATGCACACAACAGCATGTGCCATACCACAATGGATGTACTTTCCACTGGGTCATGGGAAGAAGTTGCTGATGTTAGCATGTGTGATGCTCGGCGGAGGCTTCAGTTTTGATATTTTGCCTATGAGATCACAGGCAGCAGCTTAGCAAAATCATTTAAGCATCTGTAACCCACTATGTCAAAACCTGAATACAAATCATTGCCTAGATTCCACTAATTTATGTAAAATAGAAAGAAAAATAATGCAGGACAAAAAACCCCTCCTAGAAACAATCAATAAATTAAAGATGCTTGGGGATATAAATTCAGCAGTTAAATGAGATACTAATGAAGATGGGAGTTTAATGGTGAGTACTCTCATTACATTGTTTTAAAAACTCCATTTGATGTAGATTTGGTACTGGTAAAAGGAAGACAGCCTCGTGACAAACATCTGTGAGAACAAAAGTTGTTCTGCCATATGAGCACAACTACTACCGTTTATTGCTGAGGAGCTTTGCTTTCCCATTTCTGTAAGTTGTTGCAAGATCTGGGGGGAAAATGTGGAGCAGTTAATTAAAAAACAACTAATGACTGTTCCACAGGGTTAGTTTGCTTCTCAGAGCCTAAAACGTGCAGGATATTAACACATGTATCATTTTTTTGACACTGGAGGATGATTGCAGAGCCCAGCAACAGTGCTACTGGTTTTAAAGCAGAACTTAATTAATTAGAGATGGGCTGAGCAGGTTTGGCTGGAAATGGGTATTGGGCTTCCAAAGAACAGAACTGCTCGGATATTGCCAGGCTGCAAAATAAGGACACTGCTTCCCAACTCATCTCAGCCCTGATGAGCAGCACTGTGCTATTTCTGCCCTGCTCCTGCCTCTAGTCCCAAGGCTGAGAGTCATCCCTGTCTCCAAACTCTAAAGGTGTTTCACTTAACCTGTTGTCCTGGTTTTTAGCTGGGACAGAGCTGGATTTCTTTTTAGCAGCTAGAATAGTACTCTAGTTTGGTTTCAGCTGGGATTTGTTATGAGAGAAACATTGATAACATACCAATGTTTTCATTTTGTCACTGAAAGTTGAAGGACTTTGTGTTTTGTTAGTCTACATGTGCAAGATCTGGGAGGGGCAAGAAATATTTAAATTAATAAGCTAAATTGGCATTTGGATATGCCACTAGGATATTCCATATCCTATAATGTCATGTTCAGTATATTACTGAGGTTTTTCTCTGACTTTCACTTGGGTTCTTGCTCTTCTGGAATTGCAGTTTCGGTTTGGGATTGTCGCTCCTCTGGGATCGTTATCTGGGCCAGGGTTGGTCAGCAGGTCATGAGCAATTGTACTGTGTATCACACATTTGCATATCTTATTACTATTATCATTATTATTTCAATATTATTATTTTAAGTTTTATTTTATTTCAATTATTAAATGGGTCTTGTCTCAACCTATGAGTCTCCTTACCCTTGCCCTTCAATTCTGTCCCCTGGCTGGGGAGGTAGTGAGTGAGCGGCTGTGTTTGGCTGCTAGCGAAGTGAAACCACCATACCTGTTCTGGGCAGCTGCTTTAGAATGAGGTGAATTATGCACCAAAAATTCCCATTGCTCACTGTAGCCTGGATAACAACTCAGACTGACAAATCTAGCATTTGCAGACAGGCTGGATACACTGGCATGGGCAGATTTGCAGCTGCTGGCTGCAGCCCATTTGTGCTCTGGCTGGAGCAGCAATGCTCTCAGATAGGAAAAAAAAAAACAAAAAAAACCAACAAACTTCACTTCTGCACATGCTCCAGCCCCATTGCAGCTGAGAAGAGGTGGTTTGTTAATGCTTGTGCTTTGCCTTGACACTGATGAGGCATTTTTCACATGTCACTGTGGAATTTGGTGAATGCAATTATTTTCCTTTATCTGGTACTTAACGTTTAAACTGCATCTCTGCTGGTACATGCTCTGTTTTGATTAATATTAAACTTCCAGATCATCTTTTTGAATTGGAGCAATTTCTTACGACAAATAGTCCGGAGAGCCGGATTTCTGAGTGATTAGTAGCAGGCTGAGAGCGCTGGATGCTTGGAGAGCTTAACGATTCGTGGCCAGATTCATTCACCATGGTTAGAGTGGTGGGCATGTCACAGCTGCGATTCCTCTGGCAAAACCTCGGCCTGAAATGATTTTAAATCAGGAGTTGACTTTTCCATCCCCTTTCTTACTAGGTTGGCTGCCTCGCTGTAAGCATTGGAGGAAAGGCATCCTCCCATCCCAGGATATATTGAAAAAAGTCTGGCTGTGTGAACCTGCTGGGCTGTAAGTCTGTTCTTCCCTTTTCTCTAAATTCCTGGGCATTGAGGGGGAGAAAAATCCTACTAGCTCCAGAACGTTGATCCCAGGGGATGCCTATCCAGGTGCCATGCATGGTAGGGAGCAGACTTGGATGTGACATGGTTTTATTTTGTTTTGGCTTGTTTATTTTTTGCAGGAAGATGCTAAATGGGGGATGGAAAGAATGGCTAAAAGAGATAAATTGCAGGTTTCGTATAAGCTGATGCAACATGAGAAAGAGAAAACTTTCACTGATTTCAGCTGTAATCTAATGGTTTGGCACTGATGGAAGTTCTGGCTCAAGGGTTTCAGAAACGCAGCAGTGACCAGTTTGTGACTTCCTCTCAGTACACCTGACAAAACCTTAGTTCTGAATTCCAGGAATGTCTTAGAGTGCGGAAATATTGGTATAATGCCAGTGGGTCACAGGCAAACACATGCGGAGCTGTTCCTGGACTAGCTGGTGGTGCTGCTCTGTGCTGGGTCACCAAAGAGTCTGCTACTAGAATGCAGAATGAAAACCAGTATTTTTTAGCCAAAAGGACACTGAAGCCTTTTTTTTTTAATACACAAATGAGTTACCAGCAGTATGTGCAAAGGGTGGATTTTCCCTCGCAGAACATATAACTGGTATGTGTTGGCCAAGCAGTGGTGAGCCAAACACAGGTGAGTGAGATCACTGGCTGTACAGGAAGGCAGAAGCAGTGCTTATGGGACATGAACCTCTTTTCTGACCAAGGAAAACGCATTTAGATACAGAATCTGGTTATCATTGATGTTGATGCTTTTGGCCCTTAAATTGATTTTTTTCACTGCAAAGGTACAAATGACCTCCTGAGTTGAATAAGGTCTGTAATTCAGCTGGGATTTGGACCTAGATATCCCAGGTTGTTAAAGAGCAACAAGTACTCAGCGGCTTCAATGGAGGAAAAAACATGATGGGCCAGTCACATCATTGGAAAAGTAATTGCTGTTGCTTTTCCTGTGAAGTGCTGAGCACTTGGTGAATAGGAATTCAGGATTTTGAGTGTTTGGAGATTGGGCCCAAGTTCTGGGTACTCTATTATTGAAGTTCAGAAATTACTTTAAGATGCTGAACATTGATGGCATATTATATCTTGCTGTAGAAAAGGTCAGCCCTGTTATTTGTAGAGGGAGGGTTGCCTTTGCTTCATGGCTGGCTGTCTTTTTGGGCTACATGGTATAATTTATAACTACTTATTTTTTGCAGACACCGGGCTGAGGATATTTTGTGTGTGAAATTTAAAATTCAGGGCAGTGTATTTGAATACAAGAAACAATTCTTTTGCTCAGAGGGAGACAGGGACATCTGGTCTTGTCACCTTTGGCTTCCTCGTCAGTCGGAGGGGAGAAGAATGGGGACTTGTAGGGCATGAATTATCTTAACATAAAATAGCTGTCAAAAAAAGTTCAGAGGCACCAACTCTCCAAAGCAGAGAGAAATATATACTGGCAATACAGAGAGACCGTCACTATCTCACATGGTAGCGTTTACATTGTAGATGTTGGAGGTAGGCTGCAGTAACTCTTGTTTCCTGAAGTCTTTGTGTTTCCTGCACAGCTTGTGTAAAATCAAGGAACCGATGTTAATGTGCATGAAAATTAAGAACCTACTTAGTGAAGGATTTGGGTGCTTGAGCAATTTTCTTAAAATTCACCTGCTCATCACAGTGAAGTCACTTGCCTAAAAACATGAAGGAATGTAAATTCTTTAATAAATGCAGAACAATTGATCATATTCTTGGACTGTCAGACTCGGAATTTACAATTCCATGCAGAATTGGTTCAAAACTATCCAGAAATGCATTAGCTGTCATGGCCCATTTATTCAGTACAAATCTGGTTTTGAGCAGTAGCGTTAGCTTTTTAAGCTGGCTCCAGGTGTTATTTGATATTGATATGAGCAAATGAAATGAGATCCTCTTATGCCAATCACTGTACAAACCCAATTTAAGAGCTGTTATTGACTTGAAGACTTCCAATTTAAATTCCAGTTTAATTGCTAAATCATGCAGAGAATGGGAAAAAGAGTACTTCTCTATTTTGTGTGTGGGGAGCTGGTTGTCAGATTCCCTGTAGCTCCATTTGCAAATCAAACAGGTTGCACCTGCATGGCTGCATGTTACAGGTGGGAAGTCCAAGTGTCTTGCTCCTTTCCATGCCAAAGGGAGCGTGGCTTGTGTTGCAGTTAACCTGAGCAAACTGTGAGCTGCAGCTTTTTGCCACGTCCAGCCATGTGTTCTTATCATTTTCCCTGCAGCTGTGTGATCTGATGTGAAGGAAAATGGATAAAAAGCCCTTTATTTTCATCTGGTTATCCAGTTGAATCAACACTTGCAAAATAAAGGTCTCTAGATTCTAACTGTGGGAAGCCTGACTGCTCTTAGATGAGTGCATGTGTCATGTGAAGCTACACCATTAGTCTCTTGGTTACTGGACCTACCACTCTGACTCTAAAATCACCTCTCCCAGAGAATCTCTACGCAGCTGGCAAGCTTTTCCAGGCACACTGCTCAAGTTAACAGATGGATAACTCATGTCATGAAGTGCTGATTTGTATCAGATTGGCACTGATTTTGGTAGCCTGTCCTGGTGGGAATGAATCAGACTGCTTTTGTAGGACTAGCCTCTGACTGCATAGCTATGTGTGAATTTTTGTTACAGAAACGTAAGTACTCATCCCTTTTCTGAGTGCAGGATTGGAGACTCATAGCAAAGAAGCAGGGTGACAAAACGAATCATAGAATTATAGAATGGTTTAGATTGGAAGGGACCTTTAAAGGTCATCTAGTAAGCAGGAACTAGACTTCAGCCTGTTCTCATTGCTAGTTACCTAATACACAGAACAAATATCACCAAGCAAGACTTAGAGAAAAACGTGTGCTGCTGTTAAAACCAGGATACTCTCCAAGGCTTTAAATTCATTGCAAGTGACTGTGAGGATTACCTATTGACTAATTAATTTTCTTGTCTGATAAATAGCCTTTGAAATGACATGAAGTATATATAAAGTGTGTGTGCGTGACTGGCAGGTGGAGAAACATCACAAATTAAATTCTTGATACATAAGGCTTCACTTATTATTCTATTATAGCTGTGTGATTTCAGTACCTCCCAGCAACTGCTGTTTATCCAGGTGTCAAGTAGGGGCTGGTAGACTGGCCAAATCTTGACCATCCAGAAGAATAAAGCAGCACATAAGTCAAGTTTCTATTAACCCATCCTAGCCTGGAGAGTATATTCTGAAGTGACCCTGCCCAAGAGGAGAAAGATTGATGGGATCACTATGGAAATAGTCCTGTGATCAGGCAGCACTGGACCAAAATGGATGTTGAAGGTTGTTCTCTTGCGAATGGATTGAAAGGGATGCACAGTTTATCAACAGTAAACCATGGAAAAGTCTGTCAAAAAACACTTGAATGGTCTTTGGAGAGAGGACACATTGGAAGATCACACTTCCCATAACAACCAGTTAAAGACTGAGGTCAATGAGTGCGAAGCATGTCACTATGACATGGGACATGCAATGATGTATAAGTTCACACCAGTTTTCCTCTTTGTGCCCCTTCTCCTTTCCCTGGTGTGTAGCCTGGCTAGAATTGTGTTGGGGTTAGCAGAATTTGGATCAAAGCAGTGAGAGAAACAACTCGGAAAGGAGCAAGGAGAAAGTGTGATAATATCAAGTGGTTGTTGGCACTTACTGCAATATATCAGCATCTTCACTGAGATCCTAGACACTGATAGGCAGATGGATGAGGACCAACAGGAAATTGCAGAAACATTTTTCCCTATTAGCTCTTGATTTCATGAACTTGGTTACAGGCAGCTCTGGAAATAATTAAGAGAACTTATATTAATGCAGAGCAGGCACTTGCTGCTTGCTATGTCACCCAGCCGAGCTTTCAATGTGGTCTGAGAGAGAGTAGTCCTGCAAAATCAGTCCTTAGTGATGTTTAAGAATAAATTTGGGGTCTGTTTGAACTAAAGTGTGCTTCTTTTTGAATTTTTGATACTTTTGAGTAGGGCTGTTTCTCTCTTATTGCCTTCTCTGTGTGCCAAGTGGAGTTCCACTTGTTTCTTTGTCGTGTATTAAGGTGACGGCTGAAATGGAGAGGGCTCTGCCTGGCCTGCTTACCCATCCCCTGTGTCCTTAACTAAAACTGAGCAGTACAACACTGTTGCTTCCAGGTGTAATCTCAGTTAAACCTCAACACCTTTCCCTTCTCATGGCCTTTGCTCTCAACACTCAAGAAACAACACAAGGGGAGAATGATAAAAATTGATTTCCGTTTCCCTAGAAATATTTTCCTTTTTGGCCACAGACTAAAACTGTTCTGATTCTAACTGGTTCTCCCCAGGGTTTGATAACAGTAGCTCACAGGAGGCTCTAGTTTATCTAAAGACCAAACAGTAAATTTCTCATTTCCGCTTAGTAGTGAGGTGTTTAATTGCTGCTTAGTTTCACCAGTCAAGTAATTCACATTGACGTGCTAAAAGCAGCCAGTAGCAGTTAGACTTGCATCCAGGGGCTGCGGTGAATGATCCTGACATCTTTTTGCAGGCACCAGCTCTGCAGACTGAGAGCATTCAGGTTTCTCCTCTCGAGTGGGCAAGCAATCTACAGAAAATTAAGTCTGAAAAACCGCGAGAGGTTGTGAAAGGCACCTTAAGGGGAGAGGTTCTATTAGGTGAAATTTTTTGTCCTGCACAAATTCAGGTTGAAAATTAAAGTGTTACCATCCTACTGGTAAGGAGAGGGAGAAGTATTGTTAAAATATAGTGAGACAAGGTTGAACAAGGAACAGAGGATATTCACTTCATAAAATCCATGTAAGTTTATATATCTGCTGAGCTAATGCTGTCCTTAAGGATGTATCAAGTTGCAGAGGTAGGTAGATGTGGAGCTGGCTCAGTGCAGAGTCTGTAACTCTGATTAGTGGACTCAGTCCTCACTTGCACTATTGTAAATCAGGAGTAACTGTTCCAATGTCTGACGCCCTGCCTTGCATGGCTATTTGCACTTTTTGGCAGTGATGTAAAATGCTGCTGCTAGTTCCAAATCATAGGGAGTTCTGACTCAGTAGCAATTTAAATCTGTCTTGTTCTCTGTGGAGTAATTCTGGGTTTGCAGTGAAGTAACACTAGCAAATAGTAATATTTTTTGTTTGTTTTGGTTGGGTTTTTTTTGTTTGTTTTTTTGTCTCATCTCCTCTGAAGGTCTGATACTGCCAATGCTCTGTGGGAGCTCCATGCACAAGATGTAGAATACCCTGCACATATCTGAATATCTATAGGTACAAAAGACTGTGCAGCTTGGAGGCAGATAAACAATTTACTTTCATGAGTTAGAAATGGCCAGATAACTCATGAGTGGCAGAGCACTGTGGAGTCAGAGTCAATGATGCACGAGTGCACCAAAGCAGGGGAAGTAAATTGTTTGCCGCAACTTTTCAGACTGGCTGCTGTGCTGGATGGGGAGTTATGGTTGTACCATCTCGGGGGCTGTCTGTGCATGTTGTATTATGGTCACTGTGGAGCTTGTAGCATGATGGGTTATTAGGGAGCAATCACTGGGTTTTAGATCACATGGATCGGTGTCCAAATGCAGATCAGTGATGAGTGGTGTCCCTCAGGGGTCCATATTTTGACAAGTACTATTTAATATTTTCATAAATTACATAGTGGGATTGAAGGCACCCTCAGCAAGTCTGCAGGTGATGCCAAGTTGAGTGGTATGGTTGACGCACCTGAGGGATGGGATACCAGCCAGAGAGACCTGGACAAACTCAAGAAGTGGGACCCTGTGGACCTCATAAAGTTCAAAAAGGCCAAGTGCAAGGTCCTGCACCTGGGTTGGGACAACCCCTGATATCAATACCGGCTCGGGGATGAAGGCATTGAGAGCAGCCCTGAGGAGAAGGACTTGGGGGTACTAGTGGATGAAAAGCTGGACATGAGCCGGCAATGTGCGCTCACAGCCCAGAAGACCAACCATATCCTGGGCTGCATCAAGGGAAGTGTGGCCAGCAGGTTGAGGGAGGTGATTCTGCCCCTCTACTCTGCTCTGGTGAGACCCCACCTGGAGTACTGTGTCCAGTTCTAGAGTGAGAAAAGACATGGACCTGTTGGAACAGATTCAGAGGAGAGATACAAAAATGATTAGAGGGCTGGAACTCCTCACCTACAAAGAAAGGCTGAGAGAGTTGGGGTTGTTCAGCCTGGAGAAGAGAAGGATCCAGGGAGACCTTATTGTGACCTTTCAATACTTGAAGGAGGCCTATGAGAAAGATGGGAACAGACGTTTCAGCCAGGCTTATTGCAACAGGACAAGGGGTAATGGTTTTAAACTAAAAGAGGGGAGATTTAGACTAGATCTAAGGAAGAATTTTTTTTACAGTGAGGATGTTGAAACACTGGCACAGGTTGCCCAGAGAGGTGGTAGAAGCTCCATCCCTGGAAACATTCAAGATCAGGCTGGATGGGGTTCTGAGCAACCTGATGTAGTTGAAGATGTCCCTGCTCACTGGAGGGGGTTAACCCAAACCATTCTATGAAACTAAAGTTTTGCCCCTTCAAGGCAAAACGTTTCTTGGTGTGTCACACCATCAGGGTTGTTGGAGTGCTGCTTTGGCACTCTTGCAAAGGGCAAGCTTCATGGTTGCCATGAAGCTCAAGGAATGATTTGTTTATTTAAAATATGCAATCAATTGATTAATATCTTAAGAGGTGCGACTGCTGTAATTGCAGACTAGGTAATACAAAGCTGCCAGTGACATTTAACACTGACATTCTTCTCTAGTTCAGATAATGCAAATAGATACAAAGAGATAAACCAAGATCATAGAATCACAGAATGGTTGAGGTTGGAAGGGATCTCTGAAGGTCATCTAGTCCAACCACCCTGCTCAAGCAGGGACTCCTAGAGCACATTAAACAGGATTTTGTCCAGACCGTTTTTTAATATCTCCAGGGAAGGAGATTCCACAACCTCTCTGGGCAACTTGTTCCAATGCTCAGTCACCCTCACAGTAAAGAAGTTCTTTCTTATGTTCAGGTGGAACTTCCTATGCTGCAGTTTATGCCTGTTGCCTCTTGTCCTATTGTTGGGTGCCAATGAGAAGAGTCTGACTCTGTCCTCTAGACACTGTCCCTTTAGATATTTATAAACATTAGTCAGATCCCCTCTGAGTTGTCTTTTCTCCAGCCTGAACAGGCCCAGCTCCCTCACCCTTTCCTCATATGAAAGATGCTCCAGTCCTTTAATCTTCTTAGTCACCCTTCGCTGGACATGCTCCAGGAGTTCCATGTCCTTGCTGTACTGGGGAGCCCATAACTGGACACAATACTCTAGGTGGGGCCTCACCAGGGCTGAGTGGAGAGGAGGATCACCTCTCTCGACCTGCTGGCAACACTCTTCCTAGTACAACCCAGGATACCATCAGCCTTCCTGCCCACAAGAGCACACTGCTGGCTCGTATTTAACTTGTTTTCCATCACGACTCCCAAGTCCTTCTCTGCAGGGCTGCTTTCTAGGAGGTCAGCCCCCAACCTGTACTAGTGTATGAGGTTATTCCTTCCCACACGCAGGACCCTGCACTTTCCCTTGTTGAACCTCATGAGGTTCCTCTCTGCCCATGTCTCCAGCCTGTCGAGGTCCCTCTGAATGGCAGCGCAGCTGTCTGGCTTATCCAGCACTCTTCCCAGTTTAGTATCATCAGCAAATTTGCTGGGGAGGCACTCTGTTCCTTCATCTAAGTCACTGATGAGTAGGCTGAACAACACTGGACACAGTATTGACCCCTCGGGGACACCACTAGATACAGGCCTCCAACTTGATTCCACTCCATCAATGACAACCTTCTGAGCTCTGTCATTCACCCAGTTCTCAATCCACCTCATTGTTCAGTCATCAAGGCCACAATTCTTGATATTCAGACTTCAGGTGTGAGGGTCCCCAGATGAAATGAAAGCCTTAAAGTATGAAATAGCCACACAACTCCAGAAACTCCCATCTTAGAAAAGGACCTATAACTCCTGCTCCCAAACTCATCTCACCCTCTGTACAATACTGCGATAGAGCTGGAGAGATTGTCTTTCAGTAAATGAACATGACTTGAAAGGGAATGGTAGGGTGGTCCACCTAAGAGCTATTTCCTACAACAAAGTTTATCCACGTATTTTTAGCTCCAAGTAGTTAATTAGCAGGTTATTTCTTTTTAAAAAAACCCACTACCCAAAACCAAAACAAGTTCCCTCAAAACTCCACATCACTTGGCTGAAATGCCTGGGTGGTTTCTCATACCCAACCCCCAGCTGTTTGCAGTCATGGGATTCTGATGCCTTCAAACTGAAGACCACAAACCAGAGAATCGATATCATATACTGAGCACAGCACAGTATAAACACAATCAATTAATTCCTTTGTATAGAAAAGGAGCTGGAATCCAGCACATCTTGTCTCTCAGGCAAATTATAGTGATAAGAGTGTTAACCCGAGCTGAAACCAGAAGCACCAGCTTTCTGAGCACCTAACCTATAATTGTCTATAACATGCATGGAGTGAAGTGAGATGCAATTTTATTCACAAGAGTTCTATTGTTTTTAAACAGCTTTTTACATAATTTCTTTTGTTTCTCATTGTTTTGGTTTTAAATATATAAAATGTTTCATTTCTATGTCAAAAAGTGAAGAATTCAATATTATGTTTGCAAAAATACTCAATTTGCAGGAGCTTTAGCACTGTGAATACTGAGAACAGGAATACACAAACTTGTTTTCAGGGGAAGAATTTTGAACCATTTAAGCACCTTTTGCATGTCTGCACCCTAAACTGCTTTACAGAATAAATCAAATGTTTTATGAAACTGTAATGTAGTCTACAGCACCAGGAATAAACAAGGTGATAGAAACCAGAGGAAAGAAGCCTTTTTTAATAGGCCGTTAAAAAAAAAAAATATGCTGATGATGTACTACTTATCGCTTTCACATGAGATCAGCTTTTTAGATCTTGATCCTATAACATGCTAAAATTTGTAGAAATTTAAGGGAGTAAGCAAACCTCTGCAATCCTTATGAATTGAATCATAGAATCATAGAATGGTTTGGGTTGGAAGGGACCTTAAAGATCATCCAGTTCCAACCCCCCTGCCATCAGCAGGGACACCTTCCACTAGACCAGGTTGCTCAAAGCCTCATCCAACCTGGCTTTGAAAACTTCCAGGGAGGGTCTTCTCTGAGCAACCTGTTCCACTATCTCACCACCCTCACAGTCAATAATTTTTTCATAATATCTCATCTAAACCTACCCTCTTTTAGTTTAAAGCTATTTCCCCATGTTCGTTCATTAACTGCCCTTGTAAAAAGTCCCTCCCCACCCTTTCTTGTAGCCCCTTCAGGTATTGGAAGGCTGCTATAAGATCTCCCCATAGCCTTCTCTTCTCCAGGCTGAACAGCCCCAACTCTCTCAGCCTGTCCTCATAGGAGAGGTGCTCCAGCCCTCGGATCATCCTCGTGGGCTCCTCTGGACTTGTTCTAACTGGTCCATGTCTTTCTTGTGTTGGGGGCTCCAGAACTGGACACAGTACTCCAGGTGGGGCCTTACGAGAGCAGAGTAGAGGGGGAGATTGAGCAATGATATGCTTTAGTGAAAGGCTGTCTTCGTTTTCCTGAGGGCTGAAGATGGTCAGCAATGCACAAAATATGACAAGAGGAGCAGCCTTTCAAAGCTTATTGCCAGTAAGGAGAAGCAGTTCATTACATGTATCTAAATGCTTCATTGGAGTATGGGCTCCACTCAGCACTTCAGTCCAAGGAAGAGATGGACCAACTAGTGAGAGAACAGAAGCACACTAGTAAAGTGATAAAAAACCTTGTGTTATTATTTCTTTAATATTTAGAGAATATTTAATTCTTTTCATTGGGTTAAATAACACTAGTTTGGTCTCCAAATATTACATATCTCTTGTTGCAGGAGATGATGTAACTATCTACTGCTGTGTTCATGGGCTCAAATTGCATTTAAAGTTGCAAATTAGGAGAAATTTTTAGGGGTAAGGATGGTGAAATGCTGTAATATACTGGCTAGGGATATATTGAGGTCTCTGGTGTTTAAAATGTTTAAGAAGTCAGACAACTCTCCATCTGGAATGCAGCAGTTGTAGTTGACCCTGCTTTTGGAGAGCAGGATAGATCTGATGACTTTGCATGGTGCTCTCAAGTCCCAATTTGCTGCAGCTCAGTGTGGGCATCTCGAGGCTGGCCACTGATATATGCCTGGGTTTGGAAAAAAAAATGCACCCCTACCTTACTGCTGAGCATCTCACAGGTGTAATGTGACCTGGGGACTGTGTTCCCACAGGTGGCTGCCTCTGCTTTTGACACAGGGAACTCAAATGTGCTTGGTGCCTGACTGATCTGTCTCCTTTCTGCTCTCTCCTGTACTGGTGCCTCAGTTCCAGCTGGTTTCAGAGCTTGAAGCCTCTCCCAACCCTCTCTGCAGATTGACTAATTGTGGGCAGGATCTCCCTTATTACTTATACAAGAGCCAGTAGAATCTAAGGAAAACTTTACTGAGCAAGTGAACACAGAGGGTTGGTTTCCTCCCCCCGCCCCCCAGCTCTTAATTTGACAGCTCTCCATGGTTATGGCTCCTTTTCACAACCTCACCTGCAAATAGCAAGTTGTTGCCCGGCATGTAAAAAAGTGTTACTGCTGTTCCGAGGGAGGATTTTCCAGCATGTGGTAGGCATTAAACTATGTCTTTTATTTTTATCTTCTTTTTCTTCTTAGAAACAGCTGATCCATTATGGCTGAAAATTTCCAGAGTACACTTATGAGAAGCACAAACCTGAGGAAAAAAACAAAACAAAACATTCCAGCTCATAGGATTAAAGTTTTCCAGACCTATGGGCAATTGGAAGCAACTTTTATGACTGGAAGTATCATTTAGCCATAGCTGGAAAATCCTGGGAGTGTCTAGATGGTACATGTAATATATGGTGGCACATGAAACATATGCCTCTGGTCTTCCTTTTGCCCATCTAGGGCCTTCTGGGAGTCAAAACCCTCATGATCCTTTTGCTAAAAATCCAAGCAAAAGGCTTTTCCTTTCACTGTGTCAGCATACTGAAAGCTTTCCTATTTGCTTGTATGTGGCTGTACCATGTACAACAGTTGTCAACGGGTCATACTGGATCCTGGAGCAGAGGTACCAATGAGAACAGTTTCATGCTTAGGTTTCCCCTCTTGCAGCACTTACTGTATTGCTTTTGTACCTTTGGAAACACCTTGTAAAACCACCAGAGCATAAGATTGACTCTCCCCACCCATTCCTGAGCATCCATCTAACCAAGTATAATTGCCTCTGTCTAAAATCCCTCTCACTTTAAATGCTACTTCCTTGCATGGGTGTTTGGACTTTTGTTGCTTCTGGTGGCAGTGTGTCAGGACTGAAAGGCATCTAATGGGGATGGATTCCCTCCTGCTGTTTGCTAGTGATAATGCCTGTTGGCTTAAATTCAGGATTTGCTCAAGTGCTTTCATGTCCCACCATGGGTACAGAGCAGCCCCCGAGTCCTGAAGCCACCTGGAAACAGCCAGAGAGAAGAGGCTGCCACTGGGTCAACCAGGAGCTCAGCTCACCTCGCTGTGTGCCTGGGCATGGGATCACTGAGTAGATTTGTCTCAAGAAAGTGCTCAGCAGCATTATGTTTTCCAGACAAAATGCTCTTGCTCGTATTGGCCAGGAGCTCAGCTCACCTTGCTGTGTGCCTGGGCATGGGATCACTGAGTAATTTGTCCCAAGAAAGTGCTCAGCAGTAGCGCTCAGCAGCATTAAGTTTTCCAGACAAAATGCTCTTGCTCGTATTGACCAGGACAGGATCCCCTCTTACCATCTGCCATGCAGCCTAATTGCTTCACCCTGCCTTGATTAGCAGCTCAGGATTAGAGATTCCTGGGAGACATGGTGTAAATCCTTTTCTTCCTGCCTATTGTACAACATGTTGGGCATCATCACCATCATAACTCCCCGGGAGTGGTGCCAGTGATACCTGCCCTTGGCTAGGTGCGTAGCCCAGGGATGGGAGCCTCTGTAGCCTGCGCTGTCCTTGGCTGGAATTGCATGTACCAGCAACAGTGAAGCCCTGGGGACCTTCACCTATTTTCCTCTTGAACCTTAGATGTACAGCACCTTAGCAGAGAGATCCTGAGTCGTAACAAGTCTCAAGTGGGTGATGTTTATTTTCCCTCTGTTGCCTATTCGCTTTCCGAAAGAAGGAAGATCAATGGACTATTTCAGCTCACATCACCTCTGGGAATAGAGCGTGCTGCCAGAGTATTTTTTTTAAGAAAAAAGGGGAAAAAAAAAAAAATACAGCCTCTTCCATGACCCGTCTCCAAAACCAATATTATCCTAATAAAATAATGTGTTGCTTGTATTTTTTTTTTTCTCAACAAGGACTGTGAGTTCATTTGTTTGTTTTACATTGCCTGCTCAGAACAGTGTAGCTCTATGAGGTTAAAGAGATCCTCCGAGAAAGATCCTATTGATTTTAATTACCGAGAAACAGCCCACAGGGACAAAAGGACTTTGGCTGTTTATTTAGCCATCGCTGTGCTGCAGTATTGTGTAAGGAGAGATCAAATCAGTTGCCCTCATTATTACAATAATAATAAGGCAGAAAAGGTGCTTCAGGGCCTCAGTTTTTTGTTTTTTTTTTTTTTTTTTTTTAAGAGGCAATAACCTCCACCACTCCTCCCACTAATAAAAGGCAGACTTGAGGAACAAGGAGCAATTACTATTAGTCAATATTAATTCAATTACGCTCCTGTTATTTATATCATGAAAAGGATTGTTTAATATTTTAGAAATATCCCAACCAAACCAGGGGCCACATCTGTTCTTTTACAAGTTGATTTTCATCACTGCTAAATGCACATTGAGTGATTTCTACCTCCTTTGGACTGAAGCTAAAGTTAATTAGTTATTCAGCATAAACAGCAGCCAAACCATGTACCCAGTGGTACAATGAGTGTTTATAAAAGCATCTGGGTTGAGAATACACCTACTTGTGTGTTAAACTGGAAATGCTCCAGGGATGAGCAAGTGTTACTTGCATGGGATCTCTTCTCACCCATCCTGGACTAACCCCAAGCCAGATTTATGGTAGTCTTGGTGAGAGTAGAAAACAGTTTGTTCTGCTTATGCTGTTTGCTACTTTTGTTTTTTTTGGAGGAGGCCTCTGAGTTGGTCTCTGCTCTGTGACTTGGCACGTGTTGCTTTGTGAGAATTTAGTATTTCCCAATGGGTATTCTCTTGCTTTTTAATGAATGCTTGAAAATTTTGGCCAGAAGTGCCCAAAACAGCCAAATTACAGTGCTTTGTGTGAACTGTGTCTCAGATCTCACTTGTGCCCTAAAGAAAAATTAGCCCATATTTTTGTTGACATCGATCTTGTAAGACTGTACTCGAGTGACCCAAGAGCAACCCAGCAGAGGAGTGTATGCAGGGGCTGCATGTATGAAAGCCAGTGTTTTAACATGAAGGTGAGCAGAGCTGGAAACAGTTGTTGAGGAAAGAATTGGTCTTTCAAACACCTTGTCCAGGTGTAGATGCACATTGTTATTGGTGTGGGAAAAATAATGGAGCTGCAAGTCATTGAAATGAAGCTGTAATTTAGCTGTGATCTGTGTGAGCCCTGTGCTTGTTGAGGACTCTGCAGAAGGGCTTTAAAGAGAGCCCAGGGACAAGCAGTTTAGCTGTCAGCATCATTTGCAGTCTTCTGTGCAAAAGGCATGGCAGAAGTTGACTCAATGTCTGTGCACCAGCTCAGCAACTGACTTCACACTTAATGGTTTTCTTTATTTTCTTTATTTTCCCTTAAATCATGGCACTAGGAAAGGATTTCTGGTTCTTGTTCTGCTTCAGTTGAAGCTTTCTGAACTTCAGAAGATGCCATGTGTTTTTAGTTATTTGAGTCACCCTCTGGGCCACCATTATCTGTGTTTCATTGGCTACTTGTGTGAATAATAGAGACTCTAAGTATTTCAAGCAAAGAGGTTTCAGCCAAAAAGTCTAGTGCGGTACAGCACCAAACATGTGTTACATTATTTAAATAATATGTTGTTCTGCTGATGGTGCTTCCTTAAAAGTCCAAAGATGGTGTGGATTTCGCCAGAAGGCTACAGAGGGCACGTTCTGAGCTGAGGGCTGCAGTATTGCCCCAGGATATGGGAGAACTCTGTATAGAATTATAGAATCATAGTGGTTGGAAAAGACCTTTAAGATCATTGAGTCGAACCATAAACCTAACACTACCAAGTCCACCTCTAAACCATGTCCCTAAGCACCTTGTCTACCTGTCTTTTAAATAGCACCAGGGAAGGTGACTCTACCACCTCCCTGGGCAGCCTATTCCAAAGCTTGACTACCCTTTTGCTAAAGAATTTTTTCCTAATATCCAAGCTAAACCCCCCCTGGTGCAACTTGAAGCCACTTCCTCTTGTTTTATCGCTTGTTACCTGGGAGAAGAGACCTACTCCCACCTCTTATAACACCCTTTCAGGTAGTTGTAGAGAGCGATAAGGTCTCCCCTCAGCCTCTTCTTCTCCAGGCTAAACAATCCCAGCTCTCTCAGCCACTCCTCATAAGACTTGTTCTCCAGGCCCTTCACCAGCATCGTTGCCCTTCTCTAGACATGCTCCAGCACCTGTAGGTACAGGAGCTTCCCCAGTGGTTCACTTTTACAAGGTGGGTTAAAACAGTTGACTCAAAATAACTTAGTAATATTTTACCTTTCTGTCAATGCATAAGTTAGTATACTGTTTGACTCGTTATCCAAAATGGAGTGTATCAACTCAACTGGATCGTCTTTGCCATGCACTCTTTTTAACTGAATTTACAGACCATTCATGACTGCTAAGAGCACTGTTGATAGTGAGGGTGGGAAGTAGCACAAATGAATTTAGAAAGATGATGAGCAGCTAATAACAGAAACCTTAAGATGAGTTTAAAAATTGCATTTTAGGTCTTTAATTGTATCCCAGGTTTGAAGATTGCATGTTTCATACTTCCAGTTTTTCCAGAAAGAATGTGGACTAGGAACATACTTCTTTAGATTTTCCATGATCTGGCCATGATTTATGCTATTTCTGCTTTCTCTCTTCTATTCTATTTTGTGATATATTCAGTTTCTGTGATCTGTTTCTGTGATCAACTCACACCTCAGAAGCTGTCAATATGGGAAGCCTGCGTCTAAGAAGAAAAGTGTAATAATTAAGCTTATTTTCAATATGATAACATGGAGGAAGGATGGATGATGACACTATTTTGCACTGCAGATATTGTGAAGGAAGTGTCCCCTAACAAGAAGTCAGAATTAGCTGATGGAGAAGTAGCTGCAATTAGTAGTTTTTGAGAAATTGATTTCTGAGGAAAGATTAAATCTTAAATGTATAGAGCAGAGATAAGCAAGTACAAAACACAAGGTGTGTTGACAGTCTGTAAAACTTTAGGTAAATATCACGGATGATCAGGGCTTATTCTATGAAAACTGGGGGTGTGAACTGGAGTGTTGGCTGTTTGTATGGATGTATCTGATATATCCATATAGATGGATGTATGCTTTTCTAGACAAACCTTTTTAAGCAGCTAGCAAACGCTGAATTGCTGTAGCAGAGTACAGCGCAAGGTGGGCTAACTGCCCAAGTATTTACTCAGTTTTTCTGATTTTTAAATTTGCACTGGGATCATGTATGTTCTGAAGTTTCCAGGTATGATTTCTCTTTTCAGATACCTAGTGCTAAGAACTGTGCTCCAGCTGCACTGACATTAACATAGAATTAACAGTAAATTGGATTATGACTTCAGGTAAAGTACTTCCTTTCCCATGTGGCTTATCTCTCCACCTGTAAACTGTACTCCCTCTCTTGTCTGTTTAAGTTTTGAACCTATTTTAAGTTATTTCTTGGTATAACCCATGGAATTATTTCATTAGTGTCCCTAACTCAGCCTTCAGTGTAGAGGTCAGCCTTAGCAGTATTTCTCCAGTGCCTCCTCATCAGCCTCAAAGATCCTTTTGCCCTCTTCTAAGTCCTCTCTTATCTCCCCTTTCTCTATATTTTCATCTCTATGTCTGTATGTCTGTCTATTCCATCTACATACAAAGTACGTTGGTCTCTCTCATGTCATATATTCTGGATTTACCACCCACTCCGTTGTTGCTCAGCTCTGGTTTTGTCCTCAGCTCATCTGCAGGGGACATCTACAGTTGCCACTTCAGCTTCTGCTCTTCTGAAAACCTTTCCCTTACTGCTGTACTTATCTTTTCAGTAAGTGTGAAAAAACCTGTGGAACTCATTGCTGCTTTGAGGTAAAAGGGCTGTTGACAGTCCAGGGAGGTCTCATGTCGACTCTATGCCCACGCTCTCCTAGTGCTCCTCATACATTAGCCAGCTTGTCTACTGCCTGCTGTGTGGGGCTATGTGTTAAAAACATACCCAAAGCCTAAGAATCATAAGGTAATTTGGGCAGAGAATCTCTCCTAATTGTGGGGGTGTCTGAGAGATTTTCTGAGAAATTTCTGGGAAATTTAAGTGGTTTCAGGTTTCTCCAGTATTTGCAACCCTCTTTTGACAACTAATTTTTACCTGGACATAGAAATATTTATATAACTTAGCTAGATGTGATGTGAATGGTATTGACTGAGTCTTGCAAGGGAATTTTGCTTGTTCCTGTGGAAATTCACAGGTGGAGCCCAATCCCCAATGAATTTATTACAGCAGATCAGGTCATTATGCTTGGGTGGCTGTATGACAGCATTGCAGAATAGAAAATCTTGCTGTTTAAAGCACTTTTGAATCAGGAGGAGAGAATAAAAGGATTCTCTCATTCACCCTCTTGGTCATGGCTTTTGGTTATGGTTATAGCTTAACATAACTACCTGTCAAACAACCGTGTATTTTTATGGTCACATGTAGGGTGGTTGTTGGTTGCATAGGCAGAAAAGATTTAAAGCTGTTCTCTTTTTGGTTTTTTCTTTTTGAAAGCTACATTAATTGTTCTGATGTCTGAGCATCTGCCCGATACGCATTGTTTCCCCTGCAGACCAAGGAAGACAATAGCTAAATACAAATTTATTGAACAGGAGAGCTATAAACCCCGAAGTTAGCACAATATTTTAGTGGAAATCATACTTTGTCAAAGGCACATGTATCAAATTTTCTTGATGGAGATTACAGTTCATCAATTTCAGAATTAATTAAAAATATCCCACCAAACTTACCTACTGCTCTGCTGATTCTATGTATAGCTTTTTGGATTGATAAACTAATGGCTAATTGCAGGGAGGCATGTGTCTTTTATTAATTCAAATGCATAAAATTAAATGTTGTACTTAGTGAAGGAATTTACTTTTCTGTTAACTAACTCATCTGTTCAATTTTCAGTGGCAAAAATGGTCTTTAAAGAATTCTCCAGCTTTCATTTTATGTATTTTTACAGTGATAACAGGCGAAAGCTGATTCATTATCATCTGTCCTAAGTTTACCTACTCTCAATAACTCACAAGTTCAGGTCACCCTGCAGTGCCTCCTTTCGCCTTCGCTCAGATACCATGTCTAACTGAATGGAATTGACCTGTTTAAGGTCTCTTCACTCCAACTAAATTATTTGATCATAGCCACAGACATCTGTTTGGGGCAGTAATTGGTTGTTTATAAGAGCAGAGGAGAGCCACCAGCAGCAACAGCAGCAGCAAGACAATAAAGGCAAGGGACGAGCATGGAGGGCATGTAGACAGGTCCTGACAGACCACTGTCTGCTCGAGATAAGCAATGCAGATTAGTTATATGCACTCTATCTCACCACTGGGGCCTAATAATCCCTTTTAGCACTCATTCACAGTTATGTAGCAGACAGAAAACTAATACAGGATGGGAATCTGGTCCTACTGCCTCGCCACAAGTCTCAGACACAGTTTCTGGAATCTGCGAGATTTTACCGTACAGTTAGTTTTAAATGTCAATTTCATGGTGGCTCATGAGATGGAAAATAGAAGAATAGTAGGTAAAGATACCCATTGCAAACTAGATTATTTGAGAGTGAAAGATGGCTATTCGCGATGCGGCTGTCACTGCTGCTTCCTGGCTTGACAGCGACAATGTGAACACCAAGGTAAAGGTAAAGGAGGACAAAAATGTAGCTTGAAGGGCTGTGTCACTGGGAAAAAAAATGACATGGCACTTCTGTGCTGTTTGGGTACAGTGAGGAGACAATGTGGATTTTAATTGATTTGCAAAACCTTGTTGCAATTATCATGGAACACAAGATGGTTCTGCTTGCGGGTGACTTGTAGTGGCAGCAAGCATGTAAAGTAGTGTGCAATGCACTGAGTCTGTCCTGTTAGAGCTGCACATGTGTTTTCTCCTACTGTCAAAACAAAACACATGACACATCTCATGGGTGCTGCTGGTCAGGGTTTAATGGAGACTGTAGATGCTGCAATTTGATCAAGAGAACTCCATGTTTGCATTCCAATGTTGAATTAAGTAATTTTTTAACTACAAACACAAACAAAAATGCATTTGCAAAAGCAGAAAAGTACCAGATGATAAGGCTTATTTTCAATTCCCTTGTACAGACAGTGGGAGAAAATATATGGTCATGTACTATTTTTCCACAGACAGCCCCAATTCTAGCACTGCTGTTTTGATTGCTTGACTTTGCAACCTTAACAATTTTATTTTAAATGCATGCCCAACATGAGCATAATCCTGTAGATCTGTTAGGTGGACTCTTTCAAAGCCCATTTAATGAAAAGAGGAGAACCACACTATTTGTCACTGCCTGTTGATCAGACCCACGTCACATCCAAACAGACAGAAAACCTGGTCACATAAAAGCTCCGGTAATAGGAGTTAAGGACGGTGACCACCCACATCCTATAGACATGGGTCATCCCAATGGTATAGATCCAATGACTTTTCTACTGTAGTGTGCTGTCCTGTATTCTGCACGTGGAGAATTATAGATAAAAATTGCTTTCTGAAATTATTACAAGTTTTCAAGTATACTGAGGATATTTTTTTGTAAATTGATTTGGATTATTAAGTGTTTCCAGGGTGAAATAACTTACACATATTTTTTCCCATACTGTAAAGTCACCACATGGAGGTTCCATATTTCCAGATCTTTTCTAGGAGATCTTTTCTGTTCTTTGAAGTCCACTGAATTACTAGAAGGTTGCTATTAATTTTGTTTTCAAATTAAGAGTCTGCAATTTGATAAAAGATTGATATTTGTAATAGTTCTGAGCCAGTGCAGGGAAGGAGAGAGTGCATAGACTGATATTAAGACTGGCAGATTCTGAGATGTTTGCTTGAATCTCAGGAACACAGATTACTGGGATGTAGTGCAAGTCATGGAACCAAAAGATTGTCATAAAAGTGGTTGTCGTTAATCTGTGCCACTCATTTAATGGATAGTAGTCCCCGTCAGCGTGATGTAAATATGTGCTCATATGAAAATAGGTAAGAACTAGTATTCTCCAGAAGTGTCAAGGTTTTAGTGGTGCAAAGAAAGTGATTCTGGCTCCTGAGTTTTTCAAGTCCTACTTCTTGAAATCTAGTAATTCTTTATGCAAATAATCATGAAAGCTGATTGTAGGCATTAGTGGGAAAGGAAATCACATCTCAAA
>NW_010294796.1:45963-46404 GCF_000700745.2 Antrostomus carolinensis
TTCCTGCTACTCAAGGTGACGTTTTTTAAATTTCTTAATTTGCAGTTTGTATTGAAAAAAAAATTCATATTATCATCCAGGAGCCAACAAAAGGATCCACACTGCATTATTCCACTAGTGACTAAGTGCTGCACCTTACTGCTAATGACATCTTTACTTTGATGTCCATTTATTCTCTTTATTAGCAGAGATAAACTTTCATGAGCCAAAACTCCTGTTGTGTCCTCAGCCTATTTGTCGTCTTTTTACTCTTCCTCCCTTCTGTATTCAGTGTGGAATTAGCTGCATATTAAAAAATCACTTTTCTGACTCTCTTACTAGTAATAAAGTAAAAGACCTGCTTGTAGTGTATATTGGGTACCTACTACGTAGTTAGTGGTGGTAAATACTTTTGCTGCACATAGTGGTTTGCTCTCCCAAAAGACTCCCCCTTACTCTTTC
>NW_010294796.1:46431-114114 GCF_000700745.2 Antrostomus carolinensis
CCTTTATCATTTTGATTGCATCTTCTTGCTTCTGTTCTCTTTTGGCTGTGTCCAGCCTCATGAAGGTTTTTGTCATGGTATGCTCACTGCCCAGGCATTACAAAGCATGGGGCTATCCTTCTTCCTCTGATTAGAAGTAAGATTTTAGCTGCCAGCCTCACAAGTACACACAGTTTCTGATGTGTCTTACTGGAATTGTGTGCATTTTTTGGGGGGGAGGGCTGAGTGATGGAAATTGCTGAGCTAAATGTTTGGAATCATCTTCTCTATTTAAGTAATAAGATTTTTAATTTCCTGATTAATGTGCTTGATCAATCTTTGCCACAAAATAATTTTCACAGACATCTTATAGAATCATAGAATTGTTTTGATTGGAAAAGACCTTTAAGGTTATCGAGTCCAACCATAAACCTAGCACTGCCAAGTCCACCTCTAAACCATGTCCCTAAGCACCACATCTACACGTCTTTTAAGTATCTCCAGGGATGGTGGCTCGACCACTTCTCTGGGCAGCCTGGCCCAATGCTTGGCCACTCTTTCAGTAAAGACATTTTTCTTATTATCCAATCTAAATCTCCCATGGAGCAACTTAAGGTCATTTCTTCTTGTCCTATCACTTGTTACTTATGTGAATAGACCAGCCCCCACCTCGCTACACCCTCCTTTCAGGTAGTTGTAGACAGTGATAAGGTCTCCCCCCTCAGCCTCCTTTTCTCCAGACTAAACAACCCCAGTTCCCTCAGATGCTACTCATCACGCTTGTGCTCCAGACCCTTCCCCAGCTCCATTGCCCTTCTCTGGACACGCTCCAGCACCTCCATGTTGTTCTTGTAGTGAGGGGCCCAAAACCAAATGCAGTCTCACCAGTGCTGAGTACAGAGGGATGATCACTTTCCTGGTCCTGCTGGCCACACTGTTTCTGATCCAGGCCAGGATGCCATTGGCCTTCTTGGCCACCTGTGCACACTGCTGGCTCATGTTCAGCCAGCTGTCAACCAACACGCCCAGGTCCTTTCCCACCAGGCAGCTTTCCAGCCACTTGTTCCCAAGCCTGTAGCTTTGTATGGGGTTGTTGTGACTCAAGTGCAGGACCATATCTTTCTCTGTTTGATATTGTGTGTGGGAATTCTCTGATCCCAATATCCCACTCATGCTCTGCACAGCTCTGTCTGCACACGCATCTCCAAGTCCTGTGTTTCTGGCAGGAAACTCACATGCAGTATGGAACCTGATTCGAAGGGTCATAAAAATTCCATGGGACATAGGACTTGCACGCAGAAGACACTTTTATTCAGTTTTCTTAATTATAGGAACTTCAAACCTCACCAGTCAGGAATAGAATCCTCAGCCACTGTAAATCCACGTGACTGTCTTGAAATCAGCAGGGTTTGCTACTTTACACATCTGCTCCATGGTTTTTATCTGGAAATTTTTTTATTCTGCATTGCTAGCTAGAGAGTTATTGTGCAAGCAGGCTGTAAAGCACAGCAATGTTTTTGACTCCATCTACATGTCCTGTGTTTGTTATCTAATTGCCAATAGACCGAACTGCAAAGGGACTGTATTTTTCAGCCAAACGACTTGTAAGTAGCAAGAAATCTTATGCTCTTACCTCTTTGGCCAAGACAAGAGCATCCACATTTTACATAATGAGAGAAATCAACTGTTCTTTATCAGTGCTTTTTGTGCAATTGCAAATCTTTAAAGCCTAGCTGCTGCTTGGATTTAACAACTGCATCCCAACCCTCCATACATCAGGAACATGCAGGTCGCTTTTATACAACTGCAGTGAATACCATTATTTGTAACTTGATTGAGCTGAAATTCAGCCTCAGATGTTCATGCAGGGATCCCTGACTGCTCAGAGAGAGCAGTGTGCTTCCATTCAAGAGGGGATTGCAAGTCTTTATTTGACTTCAAGGTACATATTTATTGTTTTGTGAATTACAATTAAATGATAAATTAGTGATGTGAAGACAATTTATAGTGTCTCTGGTCACTCCAGATTTCTGGGTGGTTGCAGACTCTGCAACCATATGAACAGCAGAACTTAAGTCTTTACTCATGTGCCTTGTTATGGGGTGCGCAGAAGCACCTCTCAGGCTGCAGCCCCCATTTCTTATCCATAACTTTAATTTCTTATATGGACACATGAGCAGATATGATTCCCTGTTGTTTCATTGTGTCTTCCACAGTATGTTCAGTCCCACCTAATTAAGGTGTTGCGGGAGTGACCTGTATGATGGGTATGTTTTCCTCCTGGGAATCCATCTGGAGATGCAAATTGCATCTTCTCGGTCCCACACTCCATGTCAGACCCCAGCAAGAGCTCTGTCTTGCAGATGAGGAATCTCGGAGGTATAAGAGACAACACGCTGGGACTTCTAACGAAGTAATGAATTACAATTACAGCTGTTAACAATTCTTCTTATTACCATAGCCCATTCAGATGAATACTTTTACCATCCAGGTTTCCATTTCTGCAGGATTCTTGCCCGTCTGATTTGGTGGGGTGTCCTGCTGTCACGCTGCACCTACAGCAATGTTTGGTGTCCTCTGGCTTATCCTCCACTTCTTCAGAGGGACAGTTCAACTTAATGTTCAATCTGGTTTGTCTAATTATTCAAGCGTGGGCTCCTAATAGCACAGATTAGTCAGATCAGCAGGTGGGCTTCAAATCGAAAATATAATAATTGATAACACATTGGCCAGTCTAATCAACACAGGCTGATAGCATCTGCTATCTCTGTGCTTTTGTATTGTGAATCAAATCTCCAAATTGAACCAAACCATTTCTAGGAGTCATATTATCACCACTTGGCTTTAGCAGCCCTTGTGAGCTCTCACAAGATCCCTGGAGATAGAAAGCAATATGCGTTCCTTTCAGTTAAATTTGGTTTTCGAGTGAAAATAGCCACAAGAAATACAGAAAAGTCTAAGCTGTCCTCAGATGTAATATTTCTGGCTGTGTTGTAGCTAAACCATAAATATTGACCTTTTTTTTTTTCTTTTTTTTTTTGTTCCCCCGTTTTTCTTTTTTTTTCTTTTTTCTTTTTTTCCTTTTTTCTTTAAAAAAATTTTTCCTCCCCCCCTTCCCCCATTTTCTCCCCTTTCCCCCTCCTTTTCCCTTCTTCCTTTTAAAAAAATATTTCCCTACTACCATAGTAGCTTCCAGTAACGTCTTATATAATGACCCACCCCATCACAAAGGTTTTATTTGCTTTCATGTCCCCATCTCAGCTTGAAGTTATGTGCAATGCAGCCTCTTATTTTGATTTTGTTTTTCAAATAATCAGTTAGTTTTTATTTTCAAGTAGGGTGAAAGAAATGCTATTGGCTCCTGAAGCAGAGAGTAGGGAATTTTGTACAGATCCATAGCTCCTGTAGGATCTTACTCTGCCGTCCTTCATTAACTTTGGAGAGGGCTATATCTCCTGTGTCACCTGCTTTGACACAACATGTTTCTGTGACCCAGAAGAGTGGAGTTCCTGGCCATTACCTTAATCTCAAAATTTTTGTTGACTTCCTAGTAATCCATGATTTAAATTGTGGGGTATCTAGAAGATAAGGACTGACCTTTCCAACTCTACTTATATCAAAATATAGTGAACAGAGGGTAGTTTCTTCTGTACTGGTCTGAACCTGCCAGAAGTTCATTTAATTGTGAGCTTCACTGCCACCAGTGCAGTACAGACTCCTACCATGCACCCTGATGCAGGATCTTGAAGTTGCTTAGGACCTGTAGTATGCTGCAAATTGGCTTTTGTGCCAAATTACACTATTTATTTTGGCCAGGTGGGAATTGATGAACAGCATCACCATCTGTCAGTGTGTAGTAGTATGTGCTGCTAACCTGAGATGATGGGGAGTGTAATTTCTGGATGCTGCTGAGGTTTGGGTAGAACTGATTGTAATTCTCTCATTGTTACCTTGTAGTTCTTATATTAATTTGTCACATATATCTATTTTTCTCTGATTTCATGTGCCATTGTGAAACTTGGGGACTAGAGGCATCTTTTTTAGCTTTTTTTTGTTGTATCTACTCTTCTTGTTGTTGTAGTACAGCCAATTGGTGAAGTCTGTCATATGGTTCATGGCATGAATGTCCTATCTCAACTTGATTACTTGACTTTTAAATGCTTTTATACACAAACTTACTCCATTTGATTTGTCTTCTCACATATGTTATAACAAAGTACATAGTAAAGAATGGTGAAGAGTTTGAATATAGAATTTGTCAGTTCAGCATGCAAACTGGCACAGGATGATTTCAGTTGAAAGCAAAACCTTTCCAAGGTGAAAGCTCTGATGATACAGTCTTTATTCTTGATGATTCAACTAATCTTCAGTTTCTCCTAGAGAAGGTTATTTCACACAGTTTGCATTTATGTCTTATGGACTGACAGTAGTTTCCACTGGGACATCTCAAAATGCTTCTTAGATTTTTATTTTTCATAACCCTCCTATGGATTTGGCAAATGGTACTATCAGTTTCATAGGTGGGAGGGCCTGACACTGAGACAGTGAAATGATTTGACTATGATAAGTTAGAAATTATCTGACATACAGGACTCAATCCCTGACCTTTTGCATCACAGCTCCATACCTTGACCATAGACATCAACTCTCAGTCATCAGCACAGACCAATGATGGAGTTTGGTTCCCATTTCCCTGTGACAATGTCTTGACAGTACTCCCCTGGCCAGTGTCCCCATTGCTTTTCCAGTTCCCAGAGAAGTCAAATATATGGGAAATTGTGAAGAAGCAGAATGTTCTTTACAATGTTTGCCTCAGGCGATGATTTCTTGCTTAAAAAGTGGATCCACTTTCTCCTAGTAAAGTCACATGGTTATTCCATTCCTCAGTCCCCCAATTTAGATGTGTGTGGATTTTCATTGGTATAATACCAGATAAGGGTGATTGCTTTTCTGCCTAATGTAATAAGTGATAATTGTATAATAACAGAATTAAATTAATTGCTTTAATTGTTCTCCAAATTTTGAAGGGAACTAAAATAGCAGACTGATTATATTTTACTGTGTATTTCATTGCTAGGTGAGTAACTTGGATCAGGGGATTGTCTCCATTTAATTTCTAATGCTTTGACCTCACTATATCATGCTAAGACAGGTAAAATAGATGAAAATCCTAGTAATTGCAGGGCAAGAATAAAGTCTTAGGGTACAGCTTTCGGGGGTCAGGAAATGAAATGTGTTCACAGTTCTGTTAGTGATTTACATTGTTACAGAGATATTTGAGCTCTTGTACTGTTTTTTCAGTTTTCAAGCTGAATATGAAGGTGATAAGAACTTTAGGTCTTGGGGCCATCTGAAGATCCTAGGGACTCCCCAGGAAATTAATTTTGACTAGAAGTCCTGGAGAGTTCCCACATCTTGTTATGTCCAGCAAAGAAATAATAGTTGCAAAACACTGGGGCCACACTGTCTTTATTTCAAAGACCTCTGATTTTTTTACTAGCAGGAGGTTTTCCTGAAAGCACAAGGATATGAATTTCAAAACCTTTGCAACAGGGTCAACAGAGAAGAGGAATATTTTATATATTAGCAGTGATTCAACTTAGAGACTTCTGCTAAATGTTAGACCCAAGTCCATTTTGTGCGTTACTCTTGAGGTCAGCAGGACTCGGGCAAATGCAAAATGCACCATGTAGCAAATGCTTTACTATGTGACAAACGGAAAGCTTATTTCATAACAGGCCTGGATCAAGAACTACATGTGGGTGTTATCTCTAAAGCTTAACTTGCCCGTTCAGCACAGGCAGATTGCTTTTACACTCAAGAGGAAGTGACTAGCTAGGGAACCGAGAAAGAATATTCATTTGTTTTACAACCAAAGGTGCCTTTATCTTCAGATACTCAAACATGAAAGTATATTTGTCTCCCACAGATGAAATATAATATTGATGTCACCTCCAAGAAATATAGTGTAATGCATTGCTTTTCCTTCTGTTTTGCACTTTATGTAAACATGCAAACACCCGTGACACCCCGCTATGATGGCAGCCAATAGACTAAACACTTACCCTCACTGCTGTTGTGTAACCATGGGCAATTTATCTAAGTCTCACCTCTCTTAAAACACTTTTATCAAAATTGGCGGTCAAACAGCACTGAACCATGGTGGCCTCAATCTTAAATGCTGTGGTGCAGATTTTAATTTGGGAAAGATTAATGCACTCTCAAGTGTTAATGCCACAGCTTTCTGTTATCTACATTGATGGGTGTCAGCTAATTTCTGCAGAAGGATTGTAAAGCAAACTGTGCATGTTGATGTTTCAGAAACCTAAGCTCCAGAATGGCTAGATAATAGAGAGGGGAATAGAACTATTTTCTCAAATTTCTTTTAAATTAGAAAATGTTTCCCCTGTCTTTCTAAAGCTGAGCTACTGAGTCAATTCCACTCAAGCTGATTCTTGAAGATATAGGGAATATTTCATTTAAAGGAGCAGTAAAAGTGTCAAAAGATACTTTATCAAGGTCGCTTTTAGATTGAAGATAACAACACATCTTATAACAAATATAGGCACCCATAGGAAGCTTTGTAATTTCCAATACTGTAAAACCTCTTAGTCTCTGTCTCCATCATGTCTCATGGATTTTTTTTTCTTGTCTGGCCACGTATAATGTCTTAATCAACACAAGCCTTATTTTTTTCATTTAATAAAATTACAATAGCTGGTATGCTTTGACTGGTATATTTTTTCAGTTTAGCAAATACAGCTGGAGTTTGATCTGTTTTTTTTAATAGACTTTCCTAACTGTGAAGAAGGTGATGCACAATAACTAAGAAATTCTATTTGTACAGACTAATTTACACAGGAAGAGGAGGGGGAATGCAATTAAGCTCATAAAACTTGCTCCAGCAATGATCCAGGTCAAGGGGCTAATAGTGAATTGCATGAATAACAGTCACTCACCCAGCCACATTAAACAGTCTTGATAATATCATCCAAAATAGCCAACTATTTTGAGTGTTATGAAAAGGTCCTGTTGTTATTTAACAATGGCTTATATGAGAAAATAGTAATAAAGGGTATATGGTAAAAAATAATTTCTAAGGGATTAGTTGCAGTTCATTTCACAGAAAACTGTTTTAATTCCAGAAGAATGAAGGAGCAATGCTTTAGAGGAGAGTGAATTGTGTATGATCTAACACTGATTTTATTTGTTCAACCAAAACTGTACCACTCACCTTATCATAGGGCTAAGGGGAAAATACAGTTGACCAGGATAAATTTAAATTCTTCCCTTTCTCAAGGATGATTTCTTCTTTAGCTTTAAATAGTCAAATTCAATTTAAATGCTTTCTGCCTATTTGTTTTCCTTAGCTGCAGTATTTTTGTGCACTTCAGACAGCCTCTTCTCTGAGCCCATGAGTTGGGCTGGCAGACCAGGCAGCTATGCCCAGGCAGCACTCTGCTCCCCTCCTAAAACAGCCTTCCCTAAATGTACAACCACTATTTTCCCCTACATGGAGTAGGGGGGAAAATCCCCTCTTTGACCACGTGGTATCTGTAGCTGCCTTTGCTGGTAGTTCAGTTCATTCCCATGCCTGTAATCTGACTGTATGAAGAGAGTGAAAACATTATCATAGAATCATAGAATGGTTTGAGTTGGAACGGACATTAGAGATCATCCAGTTCCAACCCCCCTGCCATCAGCAGGGACACCTTCCACTAGACCAGGTTGCTCAAAACCTCATCCAACCTGGCTTTGAAAACTTTCAGAGAGGGGGCATCCACAGCTTCTTTGGGCAACCTGGGCCAGTGTCTGACCACCCTCACTGTGAAGAACTTCTTCCTAATATCTAATCTAAACCTACCCTCTTTCAATTTAAAGCCATTTCCCCTTGTTTTGTCATTAACTGTCCTTATAAAAAGTCCCTCCCCAGCTTTCTTGTAGCCCCTTCAGGTATTGGAAGGCCACTACAAGACCTCCCTGGAGCCTTCTCTTTTCCAGGCTGAACAGCCCCAACTCTCTCAGCCTGTCCTCATAGGAGAGGTGCTCCAGCCCTCGGATCATCCTGGTGGCCCTCCTCTGGACTTGTTCTAGCTGCTCCAGGTCTCTCTTGTGTTGGGAGCTCCAGAACTGGACACAGTATTCCAGGTGGGGCCTTACAAGAGCAGAGTAGAGGGGCAGAATCACCTCCCTCGACCTGCTGGACACACTTCTCTTGATGCAGCCCAGGATAGACTTCTCTAGGACCCTTGTTTCCTGACTGTTTGGACTCCTCAGCAGCTTCATCCTTGCATCACATACGTGGCAAGACAGTGCTGCTGGCTCCATTTTAAAAGTGGGAGCAGAGGAGGAAATATCATGATTGGTGTGCCAACAGCAGAGCCCTATTTACTGCAAAATGAGCTTCCCTGAGACCGGGAACTTCCTACTTTGGATATAGCGAGTGATACAAGGGTGTGAGGATGGTACAGCTGCTGCGTGGGTAAGTAGGGAGATGATGGAGGTGTGTACTAGCTAGGCAGGGTAAAGGAGGAAAAGAGATGTTATTTCTTGCTAAGTTTACCGGGAGAAGAGTGCAAGAGTGGTGTTCATTTTAACTCTGAATTCCCAGTTCAGTATTTCTTGATTTTAAAATCTCATTAATTTTACTAATATTATTTATCTTCATGAATTTTTACAGGTTTTATTGCTTCTTGATCCTGATTACTTTCAGTTTAATTCCACAGTAACAAAGTTTGTGTTATTTTAAAAAAATATCTCTGCTTTAGCTGTGGTTCACATAACTCTTGGTAAGGTAACTTTTGGGAAGTATTTACTCAAATTGTATATTTGTTTCATGTTATTCTTAATTAATGAAGCAAAAAATAGATTGAAATTTGGCATCTTCTCACTTTGCTTTTCTTCATCGAGTTCTGCTGGAGTAAATGTTCACTGACAGTAAACATGTTTTGTGACCTAACTTGACAAATGGAGATTTTTTTTATTCAACTGTTGACTAATAAACAACCAAAAAGGGTCAAAATGTCAAGGTTGTTTGCCTTTAAGTAGGGATGTTCATTATTAGAGAAGTCAGATATCTACATCCTCCACTGATTCTCCCCATACAGGAATAACATTTTGCAGCTTAGTCGTAACTTTGTAGTTTTAGTTTTTCTTCTGATTACTGCAGACTTTCTGGTTGCAATGCAACTGCTCCATCTTGGCTTCCAGATGGTAATATTAAGATAACAGTGGATTTATTTCTCCTACCGTCTGTCCTACCTTCTTAGAGCCTTGACCCTGAAGTTCACACCATGTAAACCAGACTTCAACATCCTGAATCTGTTTGGTTTCTGATATGATTGACGAGCAGAGGTTTATTTAGAGCATGTCTACACCAAGTAGTCTTCTGTTACTTGAGAGCCAAGATAGCCTGGCCATAATAAAAGGGTTCAATTAACCTACACAGACCTATGTGACACCACTCTGTGCCACTGATGTTAAAAATAGACTATTTTATACTAGTTGTTTTCTGTTTCTGTTGCCCCACAGTTTGCAGAGTAGATGTCCTCCTACAATCAGATTACAAACTCTTTTACCAGGGAGCTTCTTTGACAGCAAGTACCCCCAAGTCTGTTACAGTACGGCCATGGTCTAGGCAGTCACAAGTCTAGCACTACAAAGTGATAAATGATAATAGCTGGTGATCAGCAGCTCTGGTGATCAGGGCCTTTTGTCTTCAATATTTGGAAAATATTGATTTTGTAAAATGAATTTGAAAGTTTGGCTCAGTTTTTGTTTTTATTTTGAGACATTTGAGAGTCTTCGAGGAAGATGGGTCAAATGCATCTCTCTCGGGGCTCCAAGGGTGAATCTTGGAGCTCTGTAAATCTAAACACTGCAGAGTTTAAGTGAAATTACATTGGATTGCTGCTGCTGTGATCTGGAGAAGAATATGAGTCACTTTGAAACACATCACTAATGACAATAAACTCACTACAGCATATTTTGGTATTATTCCTGCATGTGCCAGGAACTATGGCTACTGTGTAAAAATGAGCAATTCATATACAAACTTCAAAGTGGTATGGATTATGTATGGTATGTATAGTATGGAAATTTGGGGCATGACTGTAAATGGTCTTGCATGACAGCATGGGTTTTCACAGTTTTGCCTGTGTATTGAAACAATCTATTCTGTTACTAGGTTCCTGTTGCTTCAAATATGCATGTTGCAGCTTGTCATAAAATTCTGATTGAATTGAGACCATGTGTGTGTGGTTAGGGAGACATCTGTTAATTGTTCATGAAATTAATTGAATGGTGACTATCTAGTTTAGTTTTCATTGGATTTATTCCTAGGGGCTGTAATTGCTAGTTTTTAAAAGGTATCCCACAAGCAGGATATTTTAAAAAAGAAAAAAAATGTCTCTTACATGTATCTCCTGTCAGCCTATATTCTGGTGTTGAATATGCAATTTTAAAAATGGGATTGTAGCAACTCTTCATATCAAAGTAAAATGCTTGTTTTTCATACAGAAATTACAGAGTGTAACATAATTGGGCTCGCTGAAATGAATTCAGCATCTCTCAGAGAACAAAATCATTGAGCCTACCAACTAAATTTAACAGCCTAATAGAAATATGCAGGTGAAGGTACAATTAATTTTAATTACTAGACTATACATTGTTAGTTGCACAGCCATGAGTAAAATTAAAATGGCAATCACAATTAGAAAATTGCAACCTCATTGTGCAACAAATTAGTCACAAATTAAAAGTCCAGGAACTATTATACATCCACTTTATTGCTTTATGACCATTATTGCCCTGATATGGATTTTATTTCTTTAATGTCTTGTCCACCTCTTTATACCTTATCTTTGTTTAGGATCTATGGCTCCTTCCCAGATTGTGAATCTATTAAAAGAAATAATATAGGCTGGGGGGATATGACTTTCTTGTTCACTCTTGGCAGAAATTTGTAAGTGGCCCAATCCTGCTCACGGAATTATTTCAGTGAGGTTTCCAGAGCAAAGAAAATAGCGTTCAGGGGGTAATAGCTGAGGTCTGTGTGTGATGTAACCCTTTTAGAAAAGGTCAGGCCAGTTAAAGAGGGGAATCTAGAGGGAATCTACATTGGTGTAAGTTAGACTCTCTCCTACCCCTCCCCTCTGTCTGGGCACGCTGATTGCCTGCATGAAGAATTTTTAGCTACAGGAGTATTTATGTTATAAGCCCCATTTTTAGCTGTTCTCCACATTAGTTTATGAAATTAGATTTAAAAACTATCTCATCCTTCTAGGCTTGGTGGTAGTTGAAGCTGTCTTTGCCCTGAAACACTTGAGGAGCTATCAAGTAGTGGCTGAGCTGAATTGGTGGGCTGCAAACACTTGAATGGCAGCACCCAAAACCACTGCAGATGTTCTACAAGACCACACCTGCCTGCTGCCCCACATCTGGAAAACAGTGTCTGTACCTATCTGGAACCAGCAGCTCATTTCACCAGGTCTTCATCTGCAGGTAAGTACTATGAGACCAACAGCAATCACCTTAATGCTATCTTGAGTACTCTGCAGGGAGAACCTCAATTTGAGGTGATTCTAGGCTGTACCAGATACCAGGATGACTCTCCTACAAAAGTGAGGAGCCATGGAGAGGGTTAAAGTAACTTCAGTCTCAAAATCTCCAGTTCTGTCCAAGATGCATCAGAAGAGCAAGAAAGGGAAATTCTCATGCCAGCATCTGATTTACGCACTCTGTGTTTATCCCAGTCCTCTTGAGGGTGACTGAGGCAGAGGGCTGCAGACATTAGGGCTGGGAAGAACAGTACACAGCAAGATAATTAATCACAGTTTGTGGGGAGGGGAGCTGGGGAAGGAGTTTAAGACCAAACCATTGAACCCCAGTGTGATCTCTCTTCTCCGCGTGGTCTCAGTTCTCTGGGGTCTTTTCTAAAATCACCAGTGCATGGGCCACCTTGTGTGAGCCCCAGCAGGGGCTTTTGCAGTGCTTGGAGAGCTGAAATTCCATTTCAAATATGCAATTGAACAGCTATCAGAGGGTAATGATGTTTAGTCACTACCAATTGGGACTGGATTTTAATTGATGACCCAGAGGTGAAAGTCTTTATATTCCATTACCTGCTATTGCCAGTATTTTTCTTCTGTAATCCTCTTTGCTGTAATGTGAATACTTTGTGAAGGGGAAATTAAAGTGGGACTGAAGATATGCAGCTGTTTTGGGGTGAGAAAAGATATGTTTGCTCCCTGGTTACCTATCTACATTTAAGGCCCAAAAGTGACTCCTTAGTACAAACCCAAATTCTGCTATCTGCTGTTAAAATGGAACCAAAATATAGTTTATTGAAACAACTTAGTTATTTGTTCTTTAACTGCATATTGTTCATGCAAATTTCCATATATATTTTGCTTCCATATTTACATTGTTCACCTGTTTCCAACAGGAAGGATTCCCTCTTATCCCAAGCAAAAATCTTCTTTGATTGCTAAATCAAGCACTGAAATCTCTCTTGTGAAGTTCTGGGAGAGGTCAGAAGCTGTGATTTACTGTATATTTAGGCAGCTCCCACCATCTGATTGCACAGAGACTTGCAGGGCTTACCTCAGGATAGAAGCTGAGTAAAAAATAATAATGTGATCAATGGGTAATTAATAAGAATTTCTCTCAGAGGTCCCAAAACTGTCTTATTATCAGTAGTTTTCATATCTCAGACCTCTCTGAGTTTTAGAGTTTCTTATAGGCTAATACAGATGATTTTTCTCTTGAAAATATGGAGACATAAAAATGAAATGATAGCTTTAGAAGCTATTTGGAAATATTCTGTACAGTCAATGTTTTGAATGATTTCATAAGTGATTTTGTACTCATAGCAGTGAGTATGTAAGACCTATCAGTATCATTGCCTGATATCCATTTAAAATAGCGGGTTCTTTACTGGGAAACAATATGTGTTATTGCTTCAGCATTGACATTAGTAATAATACAAATATATCTTTATGACCTTGAATTTCAAAAGTTATCACCTCAGTTTCTCTGTCTATAAAATGGGATTCATGATAAGTCAAAATGTGTGCCCATGGCCATGTGAACAACCTTGCAAGAGAAACAAGATTATTCTCTGGTTTCTTGAGCCATAGGGTGCACTTCAGACTCTTCTTTGTCAAAGTATTATGTGTTTCTATGTTGTGGGTGCCAGAAGCACTTTGATGTACGATGGTTTTCTCATCTGTGGTCTTCCCATGCTGGTATTTTAGAGGTACTGTTGTAGGAAATGTGGTGAACTTGTCTAGAAGAAAATGTTGATGCAAAGAATTACTTGTTTTATTTTCCCTCCTGCTCTTTGCTGGTAAGAAATTTGCCTTGCCCATGAATCAGAAGGTTTTTGGTGTTGAAATGCATGGAAGAGCTGCAATACAAATATCTTGTGATTTGGGTCAATAACTTTGCATTAATATTCGCCATTAGTAATAAGTGGGTAGAACCTCAGGGGAAAGCTGCAAAAATAGAAATGTCTCCTTGTAGATGTGTGTTCATGAAACCAGGGCTTGCAGCTGACAGAGCAATTGGAGAGGTGTCTTTAAGCTTTACTGTTGGAGTTCTGAAATCTATGCGACTTTTAAAGCCCTTGGTGTGGCGGGGAGGAGGAGGAACTTGGGTCCCAAGCTTCCTGTGAATCTCAGAAATATGGCAATTTTCTTATTCAGCCATTTTATTAGTGCTACAAAAGATGTAAGTGTGATTCTTTAGCTATAGCTCAGAAAAATCCTCATGCAAGCTGGAAGGTAGCTCTTCACTTAACCCCAGGTAAACTGCTTAACTTCCCCTACAAAGAACTAATTAAAAATCTACATAATAAATTCTTCTCTTATAGTCTAATGGGACTCAACAGAAAACATGGGTTTGAGCATGTAGCTTTGAAATTAACTGAGCAATGTAACAGCATTAAAAAAATATCCCTAGGAAACCTTCATCTCTGGTTTTATTTTATATTATTATAAAGCTCACGCTTCAGCGATTTCTTTTCATCTAGTCATTGGGCTGAAGAAATAACACCGAAAAGGAAACCTCTTGAGTATCTGATGTGTATGGTAAATGGTCATTTCAGGGACCATGCGCTATGGGCCTCAGACTGAGAGTTTAATTTAATTGGTTGAAATTAAAAAAACATTCATGCCTCATGAAATTATAACCTTTACCCCTTGTGTGTCAGCTACATCTGACACTAGCCTTGTTGTTTAGAGATGAAATCCCTCCCCTATTTAAATGGAGCTCCTATGGGACCCACATAAGCCTTGCAAACAGAAGAGGCGAGTGGCTCTGATTGCTAGATCACTACTCCAGTCATGGCTAACATCAGTGGCATTTCTTTTAGAAGTTTGTGTGTTTGTTTTTAATTTTGCCATTTGAAAAACCATGTTTGTTTGTTATCAATATGCTTATATTTCTTTTAAAATTAATGTTTAAAAATAGTGGCTTTGTGTTCTCACTGTGGGAAATTAAGTACAAGGCACAGAGCTCCTTGAGAAACTGGGAGCTGAGGTTTAGTTTCTAGCTTGGATGGTAATAAGTTTTATATCACTTGAACTCTACATGATTATGTGTGTGTGTGTGTGTGTGTGTTTTCTGCTATGCCTCGCCTTTCTTGTTGGTTTAGATTATAAAGTGCAAGAACAATACTATTTTTTTCCCCTGGATATCTGTGCAGTGCTGAGGACAGGGGCAGTGCAACCTCCTTTGAGACTGGGGCTATTACCATAGTTACAAATAAAAACTATTTTTAATACCATATGCCATGAGGTACAGATAGAATGTCTAAAGTTTCAGGATGGAGTTTTCAAAGAGGCTGCAGGGAGGCAGGTCCTCAGGTTCCACTGACTTTCAAATGAACTTGAGGACCACCAGCTTTAGATTCCTTTGGGGAATCTCACTATTATAAATGTACCTATCACATTTTTGTGTGACATACTAGATAATGACATAAAACCCTTGCAAGCGTGCTTACAGAGATGCCCCAGCTCTGACTGATGTTTGCATCATGTTCACACTGAATTCATGGAGCCCTACTCAAATGTCTTTATTCTATGAGATGCTGGGTCCTCAGGTAGTCCAGAAGCTGGATTACCATGGAAGTTTCAATGATAGTTTCTCATCATACCAGAACTTTTCCCTGGAAGGGTATCAAGTGATGTGGAAAGCTAATTAACCAAGGTGGCCCACTCCTTCTTAGTCTGTTGCTGTCAACTGATGTATCAGTTGGTTTCAATTTTTTGTATAACATGGGCATATATATGGTAGATGTAGAAACTGTTGAGTTCTGGTTATCCTTAACAAAGTTTTAAAGTACAATAAGAAGTTCAAGAAATGTTAATTGAAATTATTTGTGGTCTGGTACACCTTTTATATATGAAAATTCAAATAATTTCTAGCAGTGAAGAAATGAATGAGAAGAGACGAGGCAAAAGGATTTAACATGTAAGGGAAATATGCTGGGAAATTTTTATTGTGAATAACAGAGATGAGAATGAGGTGATGAGATGAGAATGAGAATAAGGTGATGTTCCATGAAAAGAAAGTTATTTACCACATAACCAGTAGAGAAAATTCCCACAAGGGACAGTTGTCTTTTGGTGCTCATTGCTATAGAATGTCATTGACAGCAATTTAGGAAGGTTCAGAAAACACTGAGCGCTTACAAAGCTGACAAGAATGCTCAAAAGGTTAATACTAGATTATCTTAAAAGAGGAGTTTGCAAAGGATGGTAACTTTGATCCTGTGGCAAATTATCCTCTTCCTGGCTGCATCATTTTGTGAAGGAGTAGGATTAAAAAAAAAATAAAAAAAAGTAAAAATAATAAAAAATAAATTTCCAGAACAAGCAAAAGTTGTACCTTTGGTTTTGTGTAGCAAGGCCGAAGGTGTTCAGATCTCAGTTATTTCACCTTTCTGTTAATATAGCATCAAATTCATAAAACCCTGATTAGGTGCCAAGCAGTCTCAGGATCATACATATCACCATGAATGTGTGGGTTGACCTGTAGAGGTAGTCAGCATCCACAAGCTCATCAACAAGAACAGTTTGCTTTCATGCCTGGTGGTACTACTTATCCTTCAGAACCTTCATGAATAAGAATTACAAAATTGGTGATATTCTCAAAGTATCTGATGCAAAAGGACTTTTTCAAATGATGAATTGAGGTTAGAACTAATCCTCCAACTGAGCCTGCCATAACATGTACTGTCAACCTCAGGCATTTATTATTCAAACTGTGCTTGCATGCTTGCCTCAAAAAATGCATCAAATCTGGCCCAAAGGTATTTCCAACTCAAGGCTGGGTTCTGGTACCTCAGGAGAGCACCAGTGTCACTCTAAGAAGCCCATATTTTTCAATGCAACTACTACTTTGCAGTTGAGAGGGATAAAAAGATGGTTTTAGATGGAAGCTATGGCATTGTTGGTCAATGCTTAGTGAGGCTGTGTGTTCAAGATCCAAAATGTTGACTTGCTGATCATGGGAACATGGGGACAGAGGATCATCAGTACTGGAGATGTGCAGTGATTATGGAAAGGGAAGGAAAAATCCTAGGGGCAAACATGCCTACTTTCAAGGAATCGTAGAATCACAGAATGGTCTGGGTTGGAAGGGACCTTAAAGATCATCCAGTTCCACCCCCCCTGCCATCAGCAGGGACACCTTCCACTAGACCAGGTTGCTCAAAGCCTCATCCAGCCTGGCCTTAAACACTTCCAAGGATGGGGCATCTACAACTTCCTTGGGCAACCTGTTCCAGTGTCTGACCACCCTCACTGTGAAGAACTTCTTCCTAATATCTAATCTAAACCTGCCCTCTTTCAGCTTAAACCCATTTCCCCTTGTTTTGTCATTAACTGCCCTTGGCCAAAGTCCTTCCCCAGCTTTCTTGTAGGCCCCCTTCAGGTATGGTAAGGCTGCTATAAGATCTCCCCAGAACCTTCTCTTCTCCAGGCTGAACAGCCCCAACTCTCTCAGCCTGTCCTCATAGGAGAGGTGCTCCAGCCCTCGGATCATCCTGGTGGCCCTCCTCTGGACTTGTTCTAACTGCTCCAGGTCTCTCTTGGGTTGGGAGCTCCAGAACTGGACGCAGTACTCCAGGTAGGGCCTTATGAGAGCCTCACCTCCTCTCTCACCAGTGCAACCTGTGGGGCTGGTCCAAAAACTTTCCATGGGCTGTGGATTGACCCAGCTCTTCTACACAATCAAACTCAACCAAGGGGAGAGTGTCTCTGTGTCTTCCTAAGGGGTGATGCATATATAGGTGCAAGTCTTCTTCATGGCAAACAACATAAGCAAACAGGTTTTAATCCCCCTAAGGACAGTATGCTTCAGAACAAGGAAATAAATGGAAATTGTTGGCAAGCTGTCAGTCAACAAATTTTCCCTGAAAATTGAGGAAATATAAGCCTCTCCTCAGCTCCATTTCCAAAAGAAAAGTACTAAACAACCTCCTTCCCTGTGTGAGCCCTTATAATGACAAAAGAATAAACCACTCTGCTGGCACATTTGGAGTTGTGGGGCTTTTAGCTTCTCTAGGGAGTGAGACATGGCTATCTACAGATTGAATCAATCTGCCTCGGAAGCGTGATGGCGAAAGAGCCCCGCACACGATAACAAAGCGACACATTGAGGGAAGAGCCTTTACTTCTTTGAGCATAGATAAGATGGCTTTTTAAAAAGCGAGCAGGCACAGAGCAACTGCAGCCTCACCCAGTAGCAGTTTTAATCCTCTCATTTGAGATTGGTAGAAGATTTGGCAGGTAGGAGGATGGGGTAAGTCTCTTGTTGTTATCTGAGAGGAGGACAATGCTATTACAAGTAAGGCAGCAAGAGAATTCTTGCTTGATAATAGAGTTAAGGAGAGCTAAAGGATGAACTCTTTTTTTCTGTTGGGGGGAATAATAAGATTGGGGCAAACTTCAGTTAACTTGTTATTCTGTCTCTGATTTACTTGTCATCAGGTCTCTCATGCACTGCACTGCAAAGGGCATTGCTACATCAACCCATGGATGCTGTGTAGGGCAGCAGACGCCTGACCAGTTTTATTTGCTTTAAAGCACTCTTTGCTTTTGCTCATTTCCTAGGAAATGGCTCTTGATCAGCAATTTATTCTTAAGAAGATGTTTTTTGCATGGTTTTTGTTTAGAGGCCTATGCTTTAGCACCTTTGGCACTGTGGTACTGTGTGTTGGAAATATGCTCATTTAATGAAAACCACTTCATGTGTACAGATACCACGTTTTTGACACGGGTCTTGTCCTGGTTTTCAGCTGGGACAGAGCTAGTTTTTTTCTTAGTAGATAGAATAGCGCTGTGTTTTGGTTTCAATATGGGATTTGTTATGAGAAGGGCGTTGATAACACAATTTTTTCAGTTTTCACTGGAAGTTGAAGGACTTTGTGTTTTGCTCGTCTGCACTTGTAAAGGACTAGGGGGGAAAATTACTAAAATTAGTAGCCCAAATTGACATTTGGCTATGACAATAGGGTATTCTATATCATGTAATGACATGTTTAGTATATTAATGAAGGTCTCTCATGCTCTCTTGTTCACTCGGGCTCTCACTCTTCTGGGGTTGCAGTTTTGGTTTTGGGATTGTCACTCCTCCGGGATCATTATCCAGGAATGGGCTGGGCTTGGTTGGTGGTTGGTGAGCAATTGCTTTGTATATCAGTCATTTGTATATTTTATTATTACTATTATCACAATTATTTTATTATTACTATTATTAGCATTTTTATTGTCATTATAATTTTATTTTATTTCAATTATTAAACTGTTCTTATCTCAATCAGTGAGTGTCCTTACCGTTACCTCTCCAGTTCCCTCCCCTGTTCCCTGGGGGGAAGGAGTGAACGAGTGGCTGTTTGATGTTCGACTGCCAGCCAAGTGAAACCATCGCAGATTTCTACCATGTAAGCTAAAGGAGATTTTGGAGAGAGCTTTGCAAGAGATTCCCATAGCCACTGATCCCAGCCACCAGAGGGAAACACAAGCATATGCATTAAGCCAGTCTGTCACATGTACCTTCTCCACATATACAAAGTCTTATTGGACTTATTGGGACATCCCAGCACTACCTCAAGTGCTGCCCTGGGGTTGCATACCCCAAAGTCCCAACCAGCTAGCCTCATGGAAGCTGCTAGAACCCCAGTGGTCTCTGTCATCTTTTCTTTTGTAGTTGGTTGGTTGGAAGCACTGTGGGAAGGATGTAATCATGTCTCTACTAAGTGTGTATAAAGAGCGTGCTCAGTGTGTGCTGGAACAAGACGGGAATGGTGTAAAAAGTAACGTTGCCACAAACACCCTGAAAAGGATGTTATGGATGCTGTCACAGATGGCTCTGCCTCCTGCCCTCCATTATCTAATAGTTTCAGTTGTCAAGAAGGCAGCAGGTTCAATAACCAAACAAACACCTTCCTGCTCTGAAGAAACGATCCTTGTTTATAACTACCTCTGCCTGAGCTGGGCAGCCAAGAAAGTCTCACCTGAGTAGTCAGTGAGCTTGAGAGCTTCTGCAACCTCCTGTCTTTGTGGGCTTGTGCTGGTAGGAGGCCAGCATGCATCACTGCTGCAACCCTTACCCCTGCATGGGGCCTGCTTTACAGGCTGGACTCGTACCCTAATCAAATATAAATTTGTGGCCAGAGGAGGTAGTGTTGGCCTTGATTTGTACATACGTCACATCTGTTGGTGCAGGTGACCATAAAACTCACCAGTAACAAACCCTCCAAGACCATAATTCTATTTTTCCCAATAATCACATTTCTTTCTAGAAATCTGGGGTTTCCCATTTTCAAAAATAGCAGCATTTTTTTTTCTTTTTTTTCTGATGAAGAACATCTCAGCACATTGGTTGCTATTGCACTCACTCATGCTCCAGCACTTCCTGGGCTGGAGGGAAGGTATGTTGCTGGACAAGCAGTTGGTGAGGGAGCTAACAATGGAGATGTCAGGCTGCCTGCTGGCCCTGGGCAGTCTGGCTGGTGGGAGGGTGAGGATCAGGGGATGACAGGGCTTGGCCTGAGCCAGTGGTGGCATGTAAGAGAGAGGAGACCCTTCTGCAGCCCAGAGTCCAGGGACACTGCTCTGTGGCCACCAGCTTTAGGTGCAAGCTGCCTCCACCTCCCCGTCTCCGTGTGGGATGCTTGCATTAAAGCTGGTAATGCAGGTAGTGTCTGCACACCAGCTGCCAAGGGCAAGGCCAAACAACCTCTGGGGAGGGAGGAACATGGGGGCAAGTGAAGATTTTTTTTTTCTCCTGCACCAAAGCTGGGCACGTGAGGGTTGTTGTTATCCTGAAATTCTTCAAAATATCACCCTGGAGGAGGAAGGCACCATGCATCACATTGCATGAGCTGAGCACAGAGGCATCACCCATTAAGACAGGCATCTTCCAAAGCCAAACAAACATGTATCTGTGAGATGAGCACGAGTCCTGGAACCACTGCTGCTTTTAACACATTTCCAGCAAAATGCCCTGCGCCATCCCCAGAGCCCCTCCACTCCCCCCCAGCCCTCCTCCCTCCCTCTCCCCCTCCACACAACTATTTAATTTTGCTCTGGCATGAAATAATAGAGTGCTGTGTATCTATTACAGATGTAAAGAGATTTAGGCTGCCACAGGTTTCAGTAGCACATTCAAAGCCCTAACAAAGCTGGGTATAATAGACTCTCCCTGCCATTATCCATTCAGCAAGTGTAATAAATGACTCGGCCGCAGCCTGCCATATACCACCCAGCCCAGATAACAGCTGAAAGGAGAAAATTAAATTTTGCTTTTGTTGAAACATTATGATTTATGTATTTGTAATATAGGCTGCGGTGGGCAATTGGAAAAAAAAAAAAAAAAAGATTGCTGAATATACTTCAGGGTTACTGATTGTACCACAGGCCACTTAGAGTGCTAGAAATGCTGTTCGTCTCCCTGTGTTCCTTAATAATAATAAAATCATACAAATTCCCATTAACCTTTTCGCTCATGTTGATTTTATTTATATATATATTTATTTCATTTTTTACTTCCAAGTCTTAAGCTTTGGCCATTTACTCTCAGCCTCATGAAAAATAACAGAGTGATGGTTTATGGAGACAAGGCATGAAGTACCTAGGCATGTAAAAATGATGGATGTAGGTCAAAAAATCTGTATATCATTTTTAGTATTTTTATAATAATTTTCTTTAAATGGGGTGGTTCCCCCGCCTTCCCCTCCACCTCTTTTCCACTGCTGTCTTTAGACTTGATGACAAGATATTCTGATATTCTCATCCTTGCAATATCTAGACCTATAAAAATAATTAACTTCTCCCACCTTAGAAATATAGAGACAGAAACAGGAGTGCTTCACCCTGTAATTTATAATATTGCAGCACCGTCCCTTAATGTTGTAATCAGACCTGCAAAGTCTTATCATGTTGTAGAATATAATGAACTTACTTATTCATTTCAACATCACATTTCATCTTAGTTGTTCTCCACATTACTTGCTCATCCGTCCCCTTTTCTGGAACACTGGCAAGAATGTAGAAGTTTTCTCCCATTCTTTTTCCTTTTCTTTACCTCCTTTAGCTCTGGGGTTGAGCTGAGTCAACAGACCCATCAAGGACGCTGGAGGCTCTTTTGCCTGGGCTCCCTAGGAACTGAAACATGAGTTTAAATATTTTTGTGGTTTTTAGAATTTATTAAACCTATTTATGTGGCTTATACAAATATGCTTGATCCTAGCAAAACCAAATTGTCGGAAAAGGACTTGGCTGCATGAGAAGGGACAGCGGAAGGACTGGAGCCAGAGGATGCTCTGTCCGTCCCAAGCAAAGCCTTATGGTGGGCATCCTTGTTGCTGTCAGCATTTATGTCTCAAACGTTGTCACTTTAAGAAGGATCTGTTGGAAATTTGGAGGAATAAATGGGATTGCTCTTGTTTTCCTTTTTGCTGGCTGGTGGGGAGTAGAGTCCTGAATGTCTTTTCTTCTGATACTCAGGTCAGCTCATTCATCTGGTGATGACTCATCCAATAATGATGATTTTGGATTTTCCTGAGGAAAGTACTCTTTTCTGCCTCTCACTAGAATTTTTTACGGTATTTTCTCTTTCTGCACCAACTGTCCCTTCACAGCCACAGAAAGTCACCCATGGTATTTCCTACCCTTGCCCAATATCTGCTTCCTGTATGGGCTGACACTCCTCCTCTGGATGCTCCTGCTGGAGTGCTCCAGAAGAAATTGTCTTTCATGCCATATACTCCGTAATATCCTAGAAGCTTTAAGCAGCCAGAAAAGGAGGCTGTCCTTGTCCTCCAGCATTAACCTTTCCATTCAGGTTATAGCCTGAGCAGGTCAGCATCATCTGTAAGAGGCAGCTCTGGTGCCTCTGGATCCTGACTCTTCTTGTCCCCTTTGCTGTGTAGGAGCAATGCAAGGACATGTTATGAACCGTGGCTGTGGGGACAACCTATAGCTCTTCTGTAGCCTTTGTTATCCACCGACTCTTCTTGTCCCCTTTGTTGTGTAGGAGCAATGCAAGGACATGTTGTGAACCGTGGCTGTGGGGACAGCCTATAGCTCTTCTGTAGCCTTTGTTATCCACATCTCTTGTGCTTTGATGTTTCAGAGCCTGGCACAGGCCTCTGGCATGAGGTCTAGCAATTTTTTGGGTAGAAAGATTAAAACCCACCAGCAGAATTGAATTGTGGTCTCACTGCTTTGATATATTTTTTTATAAAAAAAATAAAAATGGGTGCATGGGATTAAGCTTTTAAATAACGTGTGGGATTTTTAGACCCGCTGAACCCCAGGCTGCCGTTAGCTGTATGGTCTGGAAGTTTGGGTGTGCAGGGGATGTTTTACAGCCAGCTCATCTCTTGATCGGGTATTCTGCTAATGCACACTGACAGATATTTTGTGAAGCAACATTCAGCCTATTTATTGACCCCCTGCCCTCAAATGCATACATACAGCAGAGCACTCCAGCTTATATTTAATACTGAAATATTTGTAAGTACTGTATATCCTATGATCTATTGGACTAATGAAAAAGAAGGTTTATCACTGCAGTCCAGTGTAAATCTGCAGATAACCTTACTGTACAGTCAATTTATTCCTTTAACAGCTTTATTCCTTTATCAGGTGTTTGTAGAAGGTTTCACCATAAGTACAGCAGGGATATAATTTGCTGTGGGGCAGATTTATTTGTTTCACAGGGTTATTATTTTAACAGTCTGATAATCACTATGAGTATGTTTCACCATTTGGTATTTCTGTGTGTATATGCAAAAGTGTGTTTATTCATTTCCTGAACAGGTTCATTTTCTTATCAGCTATTCATTTTAAAGAGTTTTATTACATATGCAGAGTGCGTAGGGTACTAGAGTGCGGTAATTTTATTAAGAGATTTATTTAATGTCAGATATTCATTTAGCTGGGTTTCACTGTAACACAATCATATGCTTTCACCTGACCAATTTTCTTTGTATCTCACTGTTTGTTATAAAGAACATTTTCCCTGCACTACAGCCTCCAATTCCCTATTTTAAAAAAAAACCCCAACTTTTTACAGGGAAACCCCTCATCCTCCAACTCCTTTAATTGATTTTATTAATCAACTTTTTTTTTCTGCCTCATTTTCAGGGGACGGGGATCTGGTTTGCAGGCTCATATGAAGTGTTTTTTTTAAATGAATAGGGTTAAAGATTCTGCTAAGAGGAGGAGGTTTCAGAAATGTCTCTTGAATGCCACTTGGGAATTGCTTGAGTCCCATCACACAGTTGGTGAGTGGCTGGAGAAAAGCAGGAGGAGGGAGATGATCCTGAAACAAGACTCTGGTTTACCCAAAACCTGCTTGGGTTTGATGTTTTGCTATTATTTAATCATTTGTATGTTATCTGAATATTAATTCTAGAAGAGAGGAGGAAATAAATTGTTCTTTAACTGTAGGTGATGTCTGTCTTTAACTTGGCATAAAATGAACCTCTAAAATAGGGATAGAAATCCAGCTGCATCACTGGGTCTCGTGCTATTGCAAAATCCAGTCTTATTCTAATCTTGCTGACATCCAGGGTTGTTTCAGACTGATTTCATAGGAGGCAGGCTTGCTGTCTAGTCACTGGTTTACCTTTCTCTCCCCACAGCTGTCTGTATGAAAAAGTAGCGTACAAAAAGCTATGAGACCTCTCTGCTCAGTGCTCCGAAATGGCTGGGGGTCACGGAGGAGACAGAGGGTGACACTGCACATCCCAGGGACCCTGATGCAGATATTCAGGCACGTAGGATCTTTCACTGAATTCCTTAAGTGAGAGGGAAGTGCTCTGCAGCAATGTATTTTTCTGGTCCAGAGCATACAGGGATCAGTGAAAATGTCTGAGCTCAGTTAGTGCTGGGTCAGGTTCTTCACTGCAAGAGGGGTACTTCTAGTAACTGGCCAGAGTTAGAAACTAAACTGGAGGCTTCTGCATAATGGTGTAGCTCTCTTCTGAATACTTATTTGTCTGATTTCTAGAAGAATGGATCATGATGCTCAACTGGACTAAAAATGCAAAAGCATTTTTTCCAGCAGCAGTCAGTGAGTTAATGTTTAATGTTGAGTTTTCTGAGATCAGTATAAGATCCCGTGTAATTAAAGAAATCATATGATTGCCTGGGTCTAGAATCTTGAGTCTATATTTACTATCTACTGGAACTTTTGAGAACCTCTGAGCATCTACATAGCTTTAGTTATATATTTTCTTGAAGGAAACCAGGAATTTACTTAAAGCTTAGCATTTGATACCTTTCAGATCTTAGATCAAAGTTACATCTATTTTTACAATTACATCTGTAATTGTCTTCTAAATGTTTATCCTGATGTCAGTATGCACACTGACTTTTAATTCCTCAGTGCTCGTTCTTAAGTTTTTTGCTGCTATCATTTTCCCATGTTACTAGCCATGTAGTCTAAGCCAACTTTTCCTTCAATTGCCTGGAACATTTTCAAGCAGAGAGCAAACTATTAAACGCAGCAGTATTTCATTCTAATAGAGAAGCATTATAACTTCAACTGTGTTATCAATACAAGTTCAAAACTATTGATGGAGACACAAAAATAAATCAACATTTGTCCATAAACAGCATAGTCCATTTACCAGATGCAATTAATACAATTTAAACCTTCAATCAGATCATCACTTAGCATGGTCTCCTGCTGCTGCTTTTTTCTTTACACTCAGATGTCCAGCAGTTTAGTGGGAATGGCAAAATAACCTGCTAAAATCCATTGCCAATTATATTATTTATTTCCCAGATAGTTAGAGTAAGGAGTCAATGTTAGGACAGATTAGAATAAAGAACTCAGTTTTCACAGAAGTTTTTGGAAGTCTTTTCTATTTTGTGCTGGAAGAAATAACATTTCTTCAATAATTTTTGTAAAACAGAGCTATGTTAAATTACCAGATCTGCACTGAAAAGGACTAAATTTTGTTTTGTTTCATCTCTGAGGTCTTCAGAGAATCCATCCTGATCTGTGAAACCTTTTTCTTGATAATAACCTTGAAATCAATATTTAACTGCAAAGCATTTTCACTCTGACAAAAATGCATTTTCAGAAGAAAGAATGTTTAATTGAAAATGTTCTTAACAGCTCTAGTCTGAATGAAACTACCCATCAGTTTACTCTTCACTGACTCATTAGTATGGTATTAAATTTATGACTGCAGTGAAAAAAAATCAGCTATGGGTAATTGAACCCCTATTGTAAAGAACCGTGTTAAAATGTACTTAGTTATGCTCAAGGCTAATGTTATTTGTTAAATCTCCTAAGAGGGAATTAGCAGTTGAAGTTTTGTTTTCATAGCGTTAATTATTATTCTTGATGCTGCCATCCAACATCCTTGACTCACTGTGACTTTTCAGTGAGAGTCTGTGTGACAAGTTTGCTCCTTATTGGGTAAATTGCATAATTAAGGTGGAGCAGGGAAGGTCAGAAATGGGACAAGGGGGCAGGTGTAATGTTGGGTGATGGACCCAGAGTCAAGATTTTTCCAGGAGGTGTTTACTGGCTGCAAAGTGATGGTGATTTTCTTGGGAGTGTGGAAGACCCAGCCCAAAGACAGTGTGAACCAGCTGCTGAGTTTAGTCTGGAAGTCAAGCTGCAGAGATTTGTGATTTTTTTGTTCTAGGTGTGTCAACCCAGACAGAAGCCTTCATAAACTTTCAAGCATTTCCAATATACAGAGTTGAAAGAAAAACCCTGCATTATTGGTCATAATGTGCCTCCTCTTACCTGATCCTAGGAATTAAATAGCCATGGGTTTATCCAAAGTTTGAAGGAAAGTTGCCAGGGCATCCCTGGTCCTGTGGGAACAAGCCAAGGTTCCCTCGCCAAACCCTGAAGTTTCTGATTCTGCTCTTCACACAAGAACTGAAGCAAAATCTACTAACATTGATTGTGAAGGATTCCTTTCACCCCAGCAAAACCATCCTGACTTATGGCTGGCTGCTGCAGCTGCCCGTTCTCTAGGTTTAATGACACCAGAACATAACTGCCTGCTGTGCCTTGGCTCCATTTCAGGCAGAGACCAGAAAATATTAAGGTTAAGAGAGAAGAAGTCCAAACATCAGCAAACTTGAAAACTGCAAAAATCTGACTGCATAGAGTGTGAAGTTTTCACTCAGGTTGCATGTTTTACACTGCAAATACATGACATGGCAGTGGTCCATCGGATCTTTTATCCCTATTCAGAATATGAATATACATGTGTGTGTGTGAATGCATACATGTTTGAGAGAAATGACTGCTGGGAATTTTTTTTATTCTGGTCCAAGTGCTCCTATAGTACAGATAAGAAAGACCTCTTTGGTAGCCTCAGCTGTTTTAACAGTAAAAGATTGCTCCAAACTCCACCTATTTAAAAAAAGTGGTTTTGCAATACCAAACAATGGTCCTTGCACAACTTCCCTTGACAGATTATTCAGGTGTATCTTCCCTGAGAATTTTGCGAAGAGATAGGCAATGAGATTAAGACCATGCATGTTTTCAGACTGTGATATTTAGGTTTTCTATTCATGTCAGCATGAGTGGTAAATGTTTTTTTCAAGAGATGATCTCTGCAAAGTGGATTCTGGCTGCCTTCAACTTTCTCAATACTCAGAACCAAGCCTTTGTACAAGTTTTGTAAAACTTCAGGAAAACTCTATGGAGGTTTTCTTTCAATATCTACAGTGAAAACAACAGATCTGTAGATTTTTAAAAGGAAATGAGAGCACCTTGATTTCTGAAGTTATAAAAATGTTTGATGCAATCAAAGCTGAAAATAGCCTTATGAAGCAACTAATTTATTATTATTACTTTTATATATATAACATATGCAATTGTATATAACAATATTATATTGAATGCAATTATTTTAAGCATCTAGTCAGAGATCAGGCCCACTCAGGGAAACAGTCCGTCTGGCTGTGAGAACCTGCTAGAATAATTTGTGCTTGCTACAAGCCTGAGAATGGCTCAGAGCAGAATCTTTTGTTGAATGAAAGGCTGCTTTGATATTAAGTCTGTTTCAACAGCTGAATCAAGCTAGAGCTTTGTAATTCCTTGTGATTTACAGTATCAGTTTAAAACTGAAATGTTATTTGATCAGATTTGAGGATGTTAACTTCCACCTTCTATAGCACTTTATCTGCATCTGACCATGTCCTATCACTAAAGAACCTGTATCAACCTCAAGTCATTTAAAAAGAAGAATTATGCAAATGATCTCTCTCTATTTGCCTGTGCAGTGAGAGATCTTTCACAGAAAAGAATAAGATGTAATTTCAATACACTTAGAAGTGGTGCTTCCAGGGGAAAAGAAAATCTTTGAAGAAGCAATTTGTAGGTAGAGGTATTGTGCTAGAATGTGTAAATTGATGATTATTTACTAGTGAGCCTGTGAGGGAGAGAGACACATGCCACCTTTTATCAACGGGTGGCTGCTGCACAAGAACCAGAAATCATGATGTTTTTTACAGTGTCTGTTTTTACTTTCATTGCTTGCCAAGGTTGTAATACTGATCTCTCCATTTAAATTGCAAAACTAGGAGGAATCATTTAACATGGCAGCTTTCTGCTCTGCAGAAGCTTGCATGTCTGGAATGGCATTGCTCTGTAATGCAGATTATATTTTTGAATGTCTCCCTAGATTATGAATTATTGTCAGTGAAACTTGCTATTTGCAGCCAACTGAAGAAGCTTTTAAAGACTGAAAGGAAAGTTAGTTCTTTACACCTCTTCATGGGAAGGAGCTTGGCGGAGCTCCTTATCTTTGAGGAGAGGTTCCAGTACTGTTCCCCTTTACAGCATCATGTTCCCCTTCACTCGTTTTCCTCTGCCCACTTGAGTTTTGTATCTGCCTTTGCCTCTCTCCTGTGGAAGAACAAAGGCAGCGCTGGGGCCTTGAATCCCCACAAGTGAAAGTAGGCATTGAACCCATGTCTTGCCTTGTGGGCTTGTTTTCCATAGCTCTGGGTGATGTTGGAGTTTAGACATCCATGCTCTTCTGCTTGGAAAACAGCAGCTGTAAACCCACATATATATAAAAATCTATAACCTTATTATAAAGATGAACAAGAAGCAGCTAAATGAAAACACTCTCTTGAAAATGTAGGGGTGAAATCACCTGGTCACAGGTCTTGCAAGGGTTTTTTCTCTGGATTCTGGGTCTCAGGAGAGAAGCAGTGGTGGCTCAAACAGTAAGCTTGAGAATGAAATGGCCACATGGACACAGTGACCATAGAAAGGAAATTTACAAACTTCAATAAGTTACCAGTGACCAAGCACAGCTAGCTGCATTGGTTTATGGCAGCAAAATATGGTGCCTCTTGCATTCACAGCTATGGCATCCCTAGGATGGGCAAGTCTAAAGGGCAGTTATCTGGTACAGGAGAGCTCCCTATAGAGGGAAAAAGTTCACTCTGAAAATTAGTTAAGTTTTTTAGGGCAGGGAATGAAATCTCTCCTTATCCCTTGCGCCACTTGCCAGCTCAGCATGTAATTGCGTGCTGAGAGCTCAAGCATTTATGTGCATCAGCTGGGCTGCAGAAACCATCCTCATTTTGGACCTATAACACCAAAACATCTATCCAGGCAATGTTAATGTACAAAAGCCCTTATGTCCCTTACAACAGACTGTACAAATATGAAACCTTTTCTCTTTATATCCTGGGAGGAGAAGACTGTTGCAAGAAGCAATGAATCAACATACTTCCATACTTCTTGATATATTTTTTTCTTTAAAGGCTTATTAGACTCTTTTCTGGATTTGCCCTGAAAATCGTAGTAAAACAGAAGATCCAAATTATCACCAGTGCAAGAGACCCTTTCTGCTGTGTTATCTACAAGAAAAATACTTTCTTCATGCCAGTCCTCTGATGTACGCATCGCTGTAGATACGCTGCTGGTTAAAGAATGGTCTGTTTACTGTTTGGATAGCTTCAAAGAGAGAGGTTTTTTTCCCCCCTGGAACAAAGCTCTTCCTTAGCAAGATAAGTACAAAGTGTTTAATAGTGCCTCTCTTTCACTCTCAAGATTTCTCTTTCTCTTTTTTCCTTTATCTCTGCCTACTCATATGTATTTTAAAGGCGACCTGATACGCTGGTGTCATACATTCACACCAGCCTAACAAATGATGCCGCTTCCATGTAATTAATGCAAAGACACTGATACCATTGGGTCAGATGGACCAAGCGCTATCTGAGTTACTGCAAATGTTCCCAGCCCAAACCCTCTCTTCCTGAAGACGGAGAAGGGATATGAACGATCTCTGTTCCTTTGTCCCACTGGGACCTGACCTCACGGGCTGTGCAAGATGAAGCAGCCAAGGGAGGGGAAAGAATTGAGGGTTTTCTGCTGGACTGAGTGTGCCAGACTGGGAGGAACATGTGTACACTACCCTAAAGCACCGGGCACTGGCTTGAGCATCAGTGCAGAAAAAGCTCCACAGGACACAGAAGTAATGTTGTTGAGCTACTACTTCAAGATATGTTAAGTATCTGAAGTGGTACTTACTGCAACTTGCCACCCTCTCCTCTCCCCCTCTACAATGCTACCTTGTAGAAGCAAAGGATGTGTTTCATGGTACAGCCTGGAAAAAGACAGACAGACAATTGCTTCTCACTTTGGGAGACTGTGAGTCTCGTCCTGGCGCGTGTGGTCTCAACTCTGCACCTGTGATGCTTGCATGGGTACCTTGCTTGCTTTTCTTTTCCCTGTTCTTCACACATCACCTTTCCCCTCTGTACCTGTCTGCACTAGGCTTTGTGCTTCACAGGGAAGTGACTTGGCCTTTGATCTCACATCTTCAAACTTGCAGCATAAAAACTGATTTTTTGTTTTTCTTCATTCTAGTTTCAGCTGAATCACTCACCCTTATAGCCAGTGCAGGACTGAGTCTTACTGGCTTTCTGGATCAACTCTGGAGCCTTTCTTGTGAACTAATGTTGCATTTGCCATCTTCCTGTCCCTTGGCATCAATTTTGATTCAAGTGATAGACTGTGTGCCACTTGAGGTCACCATGCACTGTCATATTTAAATTCCCTCTTGGGTAAATTCAATGCAGTCCTAGAATCATGTAACTTTTCATTATATTTATTTATTTACTAAAACCTACAGTGCTCATGCTGTGGATACCAGCCCAAAGAACTAATTTAATTCCTCTTCTCTGGACTTATTTTCTGTGAATGCTTCTTTTCCATCTCACTCCTACACTAGCCCCACGATCTCCCAGGCACTTTTCTTCCCTTTGGCATGAAACAAAAGTTTTTGTTACTAATGGTAGTGTCTTTAAAAAGGTGCTTTACAAAACCATTTTTCACTTGTCTAAATACAGTTTTACTTTATTCTGCCAATTTTCACCGTTTCCCTTATTTTAAGATTATTTTCACTTTTAAAGAACATCTTTTATTTTTAATGATTTCTCTTCCTCTGCTTTACAACCACCCTGGATTATTTTTTCATTTATTTTTTCCAGAACTGTCTTTAAATATTTTGTATGCTGCCAGGATTTTGCCTTCAGGTATTGCAGTAATAACTTCCCTGTACATTACAAGATTCATATATTCTATGGCAGAATTTTTGATTTTGATGTCCAGCTGACATAGGCAAAGCAAATCAATCTTAACATGACCAGCTAATTCTAGGAAAACCATGACTACATAGGAATTGCAGTAAAGCTGAGGTTTGCTTGCAGTGAGCTAAGCTTTAATAATACTTATGTACATCTGGAGCCATATTTGGTCCATTGAGAGAGAACCAACCCTCTACATGGCTTTACTAGACTTGAGCAAGTGACTATACAAACACGTGTCAACGTGACCTTTTCTTTAGCTAGTTGTGACCCAGGATTGAGGCTCCTGTTCACAAAGTGTGCTAAAATCCAGCAGTAACTTAATACTGACCTTTCTGAGCTTTGTAATGAGCAAAGAGAATAGATTGTGTGGAGTGACTTCCATTTTTCCAAGCTTATTGGCATTGAGAGGTAGCTTTGGATTGGAGCATGTCTGCAAACACCTGGAAGTTCTTAGGCAAATCCTTGTGGACACGTGTGTTCCCTAAGGTGGATATTATAATATGACACCAGCTGATTTAGGTCTGTATTACACATCTTAGTCACTATTAGTTTTAGACACCTGAAAAATCACTAGCCTAAAAAAAAAAAAAAAAAGCTATTTTGCTATTATTACTTCAATAAAGAAAGGAAAATAAATGGAAAAGTTCTTCCTAATGAGTTAACATCAAAATGTCACCAGCTTGAGTGACATATTTCATGTGCGCATAGTGTCAAGGCATTTAAATGTAAATATATGTTATATCTTCAGATATTTGTAAATGGAGGCATTTTAATAAAATTGCAGAATGCAGACTTTGTAGATTTTCAGAAGTTAAAATGTTTAGTATTTGCCCCCAAAATTTTGCTAATGATTGAAAGGCATGCTATATACTTTTCTTTTAATGAAGCTTTGATTTCTCTTCTGAGGTTCCGTATCTCCAGTGACTGATTCATTTAAAGTTTTAACCTTCATATGAAGCCTAATATTGTCTCTCGTCTCTTTTGGTTAGTTTTTAGTACTTAGCATTTTTTTCTATGGGCTGCAATTTCATTTTTATGTTGTTCTTTTTACAGGGTTTTAGTGATTGTTAAAACCAATAGTGATTGTTTTTTTTCACCCTTTTTTTCCCTAGATACAAAATTCTTCTCTTTGATCAGTAGTGCAGATCTATTAACAGCAGTGCAGAGCTCTATCGCGTGTTTCACCCTTGCCATTGGGTTTTCTCTTGAAATAAATGTAGGGGATACTCAGGGCTGCACTCTCAGCTTAATGGTGAACAGCTGAACTCATCAGCTGTTAATAACACAATGACATTTCTTTGTACAGGATTGAGCCACAGATCACACCTGAGTGTACCTATCAGTGCATAGTGTGGAGTGGAGAAGGGATTCCTGTCCTGGTTCTTCTTTCCTCTTCAGGTCCATTTAAATTTTTTGTTTGTCTTTCTTTTTCTATTTATTTTGATGCCCACTTGTGTCTCCTCCTTCTGCTTAGCAGTGATATCGTGTCAGTAAAGTACCCCTCAGAGTGAGGAACTTGCCTTTTTCTCCTTCTGTACATCATCTTCAGTCGTTGATTGCATTGGGAGACACAATAAAAACCATGGTCATTATAAAGTAGGCACCTGTTTACAATATTACTGAGACTTAAAAATATAAAGTCCTTTTGCTTTCAGACTGTAGTTTCAAAACTGATTTAACTATAAAGTGGCTGTGAATAATCGTTGTGAAACTGAATTTCAGATTTAAGGGTAGCAACTCAGGCCTTGAAAACATAAGGAAACTTTTGGATGAATTTCCATCCTTGCTGCTGTTGCTTCATTTGCGCCCAGCTAAGAGAGAATCCAGAGAAACTGCTGTATTATGAAAATTTTACCTTCAGGTTTAATTTGAATATATTAAAAGATGTCATAAGCAAATGAAAGAATGTGAAAGCATCTTTTGTAGGCATTGGGGTGATTTCAGAAAATGTTGGAAATAATTATCTGGGGTGGTGTAAATTTCTTTGAACTACCCCATATGTGTTAAGTCTAGTTTGCAGTTTGGGCTAAAGTCTGCTGGTTTGATGCTCCCATCTTCTGAGGATCTCTTATTATTCCTGGCTGGAATGTCTACAAAATGTCTGCATATATACTACTAACAAGATAACATCATTATGCTTTTATTTTTTTATATATTAGATGTTTTTAGGTGACTAACATTTGTTTTATCCTACAGATATGAAATTGCACATCTATAACTTGCTATTGTACTGAATAGATTAGATATCAAACAGGTATTGTAAATGAGGTTTTGATTATAACTGTATAAATGAATTGAGTATCATGAAAGAGAACTACAGAAATATTTCTCAAAAAGAAAGAAGACTGTGTATGGCTTATAAACACATTTTTTTCATTGTAGTTTAAATAGCTGATCTAAATGTGACTTAAATATAGTAATTTTCCATTAAACCAACTGAACACAAAGTACATCAGAATGAATTGTTGATGTTGTTCAAATTCAAGGTGCTTCCTTAAATCTTGCTGGCACTGAGATACTTATTTCTATGAATCTTTAGTGAGCTTCTGGATGTTGCCATTTGGCCAGGGTATGAACTGCAGAATTTGAAAAATTAAAAGCGATGAGATGCACAATGAGATGTTACAGTTAAGTTCTCTAATGAGACCTATAATAGGCTCACATTATTTGTCTTAGCACTAGCTGGGAGCCTTTGATCAAAGTACTGATGAATTATATTCAGCAGGTTTCGTTCACTCCTGAAATGAAACATGAAGGATAGAATGCTTGTAGGTGAAGGAGCACATAAAGATCTTATAAAAACTGATTCCTATATAATTTTCCCACCTTTCTTGACAAGTTTGTATGAAACTTTATTGGGGTAGGGTCCACTTCTTAGAAAAGGTAGATGGTTATGCCATGACATTGAGCTATTCTCTTTGGGTGTGCATGTACATATTGAAAATTTAAGTTTAAAGTTTAAACTGAAAGTTTAATAGGGCTAAATACTTTTTATTGCATAATGAAATAAATAGTTGTGGAAACCTCACAATGTTTGATAACAGTATTCTGCGTAAACATACATATATAATATCGAATAAAAGAGAAACAGGGTGAGGATGACTTACTTTTGTCAAGTAAGAATTGAAATGAGGTGTAGATCAGAAATGCCATCATGCTATGTTTTTTCTATTGAAATCTTCTCATTAGTCTGATTATTTTAATTTAATATATTAGAACAATTTAATCTATTTGGCTTCAGAATTTCTGCTTATTCTTGTCCGCATTATTGCTGATGTGGAGACAAAGTTCTTTGGTTTCCATTTACTCCAGGTTTTAGCTGAGAAACATGCAAAGTGTTTGAAGAAGCTCCTGAAAAGTCATAAGCCAAATCAGTGCCTTTAACGTGAGAGAGGTATTTCGAACATGGAGGGGGTATGTGTGTGTGCACTTGTGTGACTGCACTTGTGTGACAGGGTAGGAGTAGCCTGTCCCTGTATGCTGGAAAGGGAAGGGCAGAGGGAACAAGGGTTCTGGGTGTACTTGGCAACTTCCAAACTGGGTATTATCTTATTTTTTTAATTACTCCATCTTTGTTTCATGAAAAACGTAAGAGTGGTAGCAGGCTTGCTCTCTATGATCTCAGTGATCTCAGGAACGAGGGCAAAAGCTTTGCACATGTAGATTTACCATATGTCTCTTGTTTCTAGTTTCAGACTAGGAATAAATGCCCATTCTTTCTGACCGACTAAACCATATTGCTACTTCATGTCTGCATGGTGCCACTCATCCTTCACCACAGCTGAGGACCTACTTGCTGTGCAGGTAAGGATTAGGAGACCTGGTGCTTCCTGGTTGCATTGGCTTGTCTCATGTGTAGGGTAAGTACAACTGTACCTGGGAATTCCCATCCTTTCCTAAACTGCCATCAGAATAATTCATGATATTATCTTCCTAGTTATCCTTTCTTCTGGAAGCAACCTGTGATCAGGCAGGAATGGGTTTTGCGCTCAACTACAGTGGTAGCCAGAAGCAGGCTATAGCAAACAGAGCAAAGCATCTGGCTTGTGGACCACTCACCAGTTACCCTTGAGAATGAGAGGAGTTAGGCATGATCAGTGCACTGGGGAAGCTGTCCCCATGGGCCATCTGCTGAACATCTCTGCAGAGAATCACACTGCATTCTCCTTTTTGTGTCTCACAGAAGCCACGGTGAGCACCAGGCTACGTATTAAAGGGTGCACATTGCCGTGTCCTGCGGATTTGTCCCAGCGAAGATTTCAAACCTTGGATAAGTCAAACCAAACCTTGGATTAGTCAAATCAAAAGCACAAACTGACAGGACATGACAGAGCCCCTTATTTCTTGTGTGTGTTTCAGACCACTTGGAAGTCTGGACAAGAAGGCAGTAGAAGGTTTTAGGGTACTTTGGATGCAGGGAGCTGAGAAAATGAGAGGTTGCTAAGTAAAACACTTAACTATTGTCATTCCCTCAGTTCCTTTCTTTGAAAGGTTGAAGCCACTTAAGTTAGGGTCTAGGACAGCTTGACTTGCTGAGCCTTTTTGCTGGTGTACATTCATGCAGTCACTTGGGTGCAATGCATTTGGATTTTAATGCTTGGAAGAAGTATGTTTTCTCTGGAGTGCAATTATATTTTATATTATTTGCAGATGCTCATCTCTGATATATCACAGCAGATTGTCATGCAAAGTGCCAGCATTCCCTGCATTCTGTTGCTGAAGAAAGAATGCAATAAACTTACCTTATATAAACTACAAACAGTTGCTTGCAAGCCAAGGCTTTCACTTTTATGTGGGTTAATATTTCTGTTGTTATGTTAATTGTTCCTTTTCATTCCTTACTAAGCCTTTCTAAGCAAGCAGGGATAATTGGGCACAATTTAGAGCATTACAGCACAACAAAGAAAATGTACTTTAGGTTAAAAAGGTTAGGACATTAGTATCAATGCTTTTATTTGAGTAACAAAATACAACAATATGTGTAGTTATTTTGTAATAACAGCAAGCTCAGGGAATACGGTGATTTATTAGACCTTTTTTGCATGCTTTCTTACCTCACCAGTTCAGGTAATGATGAAACAGGGATGGAATTTCTGCACTTTATACCGGTTACAGCAGAGGTTTTAAAACAATAATAGCAATGGTGGCACAGGTTCACTAGCTTTATACTTATTGAGTTTTCCACACAGTAAACCATATGCACATGCACACGCCCATACATATATATATATGTAGCTATAAAAGAAGGTATGTATTCCTTGATCTCTGGTTTGTATTAAAGGTGGAAAGATCCAATGTACTAATGAATGTTTTCATTAATGAGTAAAAGCAAAATTCTGAAACCTTTATTAGCTCAGTGTCTTTGTCAAAACTTATGAGAGCATTCATAAAATAAGGCATAACAGTCTAAAATTCCCAAGAATTTGATTCTGGCACATGCTAAACATGCTGGCTCCAATCCAGTAACACATTTGAGCCAATGCTGGACCTCAAGGCTCGCAGGACCACTTGTGTCCTCACAGGTCAGTGCTTTGATGAAGTGAGGACAAGAGGGTCAGCATGTTGCAGAGCTGAGACTTCACTGAAATAGGACTGAATAGGAAACAGGACACACTAAATAGGACTGAATGCAGAAACCGTCTTGTGAGTAAGCTGCTGAGATAGGACAGCAGATTTTTAGTTGAACTTTATGATCTTAAAGGTCCTTTCCAACTAAAACAATTATATTATTTTAGATATGAATACATATAATTTGCAGTGCATCTATGTACCGGGGTGCCTGTGTCTTGGGGGGGTTAGTTCACTGCATATCAAGCCTAGTGCCCCCATACCTGCACTAATACTCTTGCACAGTCTAGCTGCATTAGAGTTTATTATTGCTGATGTGTAGGAATTGCATCTTCTGACTGTGGCTTAAACACACGTCTAAGTTTGACTTCAGATGTATTTGGGATGGCCTGTGAGCTGAACTGGCTACTCTTCGCGATGCTCCAGTTCTCCTGCAGTAATGGGGGCACCAACAAAGGGAGAGGGGGTCCATGTTGCTTCGGAAGTGCTTGGATGATGTAGTGATGGATGTCAAGGAAATACTGTATTTGAAGTGTTAGATTCTGAAATATTCTGAAAAGTCAGATAATGTACTAGAATGTGGCACAATGTATTTAATTTTTTTTTAGTTTTTAATTTAATAAAAAATAAAAATCTCAGAGACAGAGATCAGTTTGTTTTTCAAAGCTGGTAACAGAAGAGCCCAAGTAACAGAAGTGCCCCAGGGCTATTTGTGCTTACAGTGTGTAATTCAACAAGGATTAATTAATGGTAGCTCACCCACATTTACTTTTCTTGTATTGAACGTGATGGAGTGTTGACATTTTTATTGTTTTAATTTATAGGCAGGATAAATTTGGTAATATTTCCCCCTTTCCTTACAGGAAACAATTTCTTAGTGAATACCTGAGCTAATTTCAGGTTGATCCCCCAAATATTGTACCCCCTTGAAGGAGCTATAGTCTGCCAGATTCCACTTTAGGCCAAGCTCACTGTTGGTATTATAGTTTCAAAGATGAAACGTGGTCTTCTTGATTTGAGATAGCTGACACAGGGATTGCCCAACTGTTGTGCTCTAGAGAGAATGGAATTTGCTACCATCAGGTACCAAAGACATATTTATGAAAAACAAAGTAAGGAAGAGTAGGGTTTTAAAACTAGTTTTTTTGTTTGTTTGTTTGTTTTAAACTAAAGACAAAGTTTCATTGCCATTTGTAAAATAGGAAACCTTGACTTCAGCAAGGCTTCTGACACTGTGTCCCATAGCATCCTCATTGGTAAGCTTAGGAAGTGTGGGTTAGATGAGGGGACAGTGAGGTGAGTGAAGAACTGGCTTGATAGTAGAGCTCAGAGTGTTTTAATCAGTGGTGCAGAGTCTAGTTGGAGGGCTGTGCTTAGTGGTGTTCCCCAAGGTTCAGTACTTTGTCCAGTCCTATTCAATGTATTCATCAGTGAGTTGGATGAAGGGATTGAGTGTACCCTCAGCCAGTTTGCTGATGACACTGAACTGGGAGGAGTGGCTGATACATCAGAAGGCTGTGCTGCCATTCAGTGAGATCTGGACAGGTTGGACAGCTGGACACAGAGGAACCTGATGAAGTTCAATAAGGGCAAGTGTAGGGTCCTGCACATGGGGAGGAAAAACCCCAGACACCAGTACAGATTGGGGGTTGACCTGCTAGAAAGCAGCCCTGCAGAGAAGGACCTGGGAGTACTGGTGGACAAGCAGTTGACCACGAGCCAACAGTGTGCCCTTCTGGCCAAGGTCAAGGGTGTCCTGGGTTGCATTAAGGAGAGTGTGACCAGCAGGTCGAGGGAGGTTCTCCTCCCCCTCTACTCTGCCCTGGTAAGGCCACATCTGCAGTATTGTGTCCTCCAATTCTGGGCCCCCCAGTTCAAGAGACAGGGATCTTCTAGAGAGAGTCAAGCAGAGGCTACAAAGATGATTAAGGGACTGGAGCATCTTTCTTATGAGGAAACACTGAGACAGCTGGGTCTGTTTAGCCTGGAGAAGAGCAGACTGAGAGGGGACCTTATCAATGTTTATAAATATCTAAAGGGTGGGTGTCAAGAGGATGGGGCCAGGCTCTGTTCGGTGATGGCCAGAGATAGGACAAGGGGCAACAGGCACAAGCAGGAACACAGGAGGTTCCACTTAAACATGACGAAAAACTTCTTTATTGTGAGGGTGCCAAAGCACTGGGACAGGCTGCCCAGAGAGGCTGTGGAGTCTCCTTCTCTGGAGATGTTCAAAACCCACCTGGATGCTTTCCTGTGCAACTTGCTCAAGGTGAACCTGCTTTGGCAGGGGTGTTGGACTAGATGATCTCCAGAGGTCCCTTCCAACCCCTACCATTCTGTGATTCTGTGTTTCTGTGAAACCATTTTTAAAATATTTGGGACATTTTATTTCTACAAATTTTTTCAGAAAATAATTTTGTATTTAAAAAGGCTTAATTTTAATGCACAAACAGCAAGAAGTAATTGATTGCTGCCTGTTTTTGTTTTTTTTTTTAAAGAGCAAGATACTCTCTTGCTTAACTGTACATTTTACTGTTTATAAACCGTTGAAAAAAGCCTCACCAGAATGTAAAAGAATTTTTTGGGTGCAAGTGTTAAAAAAAATACGCAGAAAATTAACCTTTGCAGTTGTTAATTTTGCTGGGAAGTACTAACGGAGACCTAGTAATTCCAATCTAGATAACAAATGAGCCCAGGTGATCCATGTACACTGTATGAGAAATTGCATCAGCTAATTCAACATGCAAAACTTCCAGCACCATTTCTTGGGGCAGGACGTTGCGTGATGATTGCTAAAGGGAGAGCTCTGTCACCAGCCCTAGCTGTGTATTGCACATCCCTCTTTCCTTTATCATCTAACTCTGTTCTTCTGTCTTCGCTTTTAGAAAGGGCTTGTGATTCAGGGATAGTGAGTCACTTAGTTTAGGGCTTAACATGAAGACTTTTATATAGTAGAGATTACTGAAGCATTTATCTTTTAAGAAATATTGTACATATACAGAATTGCAGTGTATGTGTTTTGCAAACAGCTCTGAGAAATAAATAAGTCAACTTGAGACTTTCTAACCTTAATAATATCTTTTTCTTGTCTGTCTATGAGCTATTCTGCTGTACCATCAAATATTTCTTGTTTTGAAGTTTGGGGAGATATATTTTTTGTTCCTCTGCATTGCATCAAGAATATTTTTTAAAGAGAATTGATTAAATTGAATAAGAACTACAAGATATTTGAAAATACAGCATTCTTCTAATCTAGGGCTTTCTTTGAAGGCTTTACAGAACGTAAAAATATCAGGAAGAAAATTCTGCTAGATGACAAAAGATGATCTTATTCTCTATCAAGTACAATGACAGAACAGCAATCTTGGACAGATTTGGTATACTTTGAAGAGCAAAAACTGTTATCTGTAGGAATTCAAGATAAAGTTTACTGTAGAAAAGCCCCACTGACAAACTTAGTAAACATCAGCACTTCCTGTGCCAGAATATATAAAATGAAGTGGTAACACAGGCAGCAGAAGGATAACGTGAAATGGACCAGCTCTTGTTTACTCCCTAAAGATGAGAGCATTCACAGGGTTTGTTGGAGAAAAGTAGATCTCATTTCCATACAGATGAGATAAAAATCAAAGCTACATTTCATAAATCCTTTGGCCTTATGTCTACAATGTTTAGCCAAGGGACCAAGTCAATCTTTTAAAAAATACTACACTTTCTTTAAACCACTGGGAAAAAAAAAAAAAATCAGGCATCCTTTTGATCAAAATTCTCCACAGTAGATTACCTCCAAGTGATAAATGAACTACTGGGGAAGATGAATGAATGGTGTGAACCCCTGTATATACTATTCACTAACTGTGGGAAAGATCTTAATTCAGCTGAAAGGAACTCTGTCTTGAAGCCCTGTCGAACTAAAGAGGCAGAGCATGGATGATTACTTTCAGCATCTGAGAAACTTCAGTGTAATTGAATCAACTATGTTATATTTAACTGCAGAAAAATCGAAAGAGAAAGCGAGAGGTGCAAGGTAAAGAGGCCTCTCTCGCACCCTTGATGGCTAGACCAGAGGGGAAATGGACTGTACTTTAATGGAGAGGATGAGGAGATGGGGATTATTTAGAGCAATGATGGGATATAGACAATGGAGGTGAATTGGCAGAGAAGTGGGTGTTGAAGTTGGCACAATCAGAAAACCAGTCAAATATAAAACTCTAGAGGCTGACCACAACAAATAGGTATCAGGACTGAAAAGTGCTTTGAATACAGACCTGACTGAGAAGACACCCTCAACCAGAGCAGGAGAATACTTTATTATAAGGACAGAATTGTACCTTTGCTGACTTAGTAAGAAAAAAATTTCCACGCTGTAACACGCACTGTATTGAAAAGTCATTTTACTCAAGAATTTTACCAGGATATGAGTATCAGGCACAGAATTATCTTCTTTATAAAGCAATTGGCACATACATGGTGGAAGTCTGAGAACTGGGGTCAAAACTGTTTAGCTGGAGCTCAGTTTTCACGCAGGAGGGCTTCCTTTGGCCAGGACCCTCTGCAATGCCTTGGTTCCTCCCTGCTGTCTCTGCTCCTCTTCTCCCCAGCAGCTGGAGGAAGGCTCAGGTGTGCAAACCTTCACCCAACCTTGGGAAAAGCCATGGTTGGGCAAGTTTATTGTGGCAATTTATCACAGAAGGTAAAGAGGGGATTTAGAGGCCTCTTTAAGCCCCTCAAAGTGTTTGTCCATGGAGCTGTTCTTGCAGCTTCCTTGGGTTGAAGTGCAGCCTGGGTGCTACAGAGAACTGAGGTGTGCATGTGCACCGTCTTTTTATAATCATGTAGCATATTTCTAGTGATAAAAGATAAACATTTAGCAGTTACTAGCTAGCCCAGTTATGCTACAACTAGTAGATAATATCTGTGTCTCTTGAATTTCCTTGCTGCTATTAGAATATGTTCTTTCAAATAGCAAACTGCCTATCACTTACTAATCTGGCCATTGTGTAACTAATACAATAAATATGTCTCCTGTAAAGTGCAGTGAAGTAATGAGCAATTTAATGAGTTAAGCAAAGAAAGATAGAAAGTGAAAATAAGAAACCATGGAAACTAGCTCACTAATCCTAACAGAGTGCCAGCAGACTAATGAAGACAGACGGAGAGTGAAAATGAGAATAAAAAGGAGAAACAGCTTACTGAAGGCAGAGATACAAGATATCTGTGTCTTTAAAAGAGTTCTGTGTTTGCTCTTTCCACTAAGCCAACATTTCCCTTTTTCACAATTGCCTGAGAATCGTTTTCTGTCAAGGACAGTGAGTCAAAAAGGCTGTGTGCAACCAGATCCTTTTACTTGCCTTTGATTTCCTGGTCGCCTATCCCAAATTGCAGAGTTTATTGGAAATTCCAAGTAGATGGTACCATTTGGAAATGTTAATTAGCTGATCCCTCTTTTCTTCCTCCTTTTCTTCCCCAGATTAAGTAGTGATGAGTCAGCATCAAAATTCCTTGTCCTGTACACACTCAGCTGTGATGGAAAGTCTGCTGCCTTTCCTGGTTTGGATAAAAAAAACCAGGTTCCAGTCTTGCCTGCGGTCCACTACAATCCCAGAGGCACTGCTGGACAAATTGGGGTCTAAATCTGACCTTAGATCTCTTGTTAAACTAATGGAGAGACATAGGAGCTCCCCAAAGGACTTTATTATGATTAAATGAATTATCCTTGAGGGTGCCTTTCTGTCTAAAAGGAGGTGAATGGTGTAGACTTTGTGCCTAAAAGCTAGGACTGATGACTCTTGAGTCCAAATCTCAGGGATAACCATGGAGGAAGGGTGGAGGAATCCTCAGCTGTTAAATTTAGTCCCAGAAGATCAAACTGGTTTTGGTATGCAACCTGAATGTATCCCTGGGCACTGCTGGTGCATTGGCAACCTACCCTGTCCTCATCTGGTGGCACCCTCATAGGTGGTAACTGAGCAGCATCACAGCCTGCTGCAGGGTTAGGCTTTGAGTCACTGGGTGACTTCTGTAGAAATCACCTTGAGATTACTCCAGAGGTTAAAACAGGACTGGAGCAAAGGGTTTTGTGAAATAAAATGCTTCTTGCTATTCAGAGGCAAGTTGGGATGTATTTTCCACTGGGTGATGGGCAGGTCCATGAGGGGATAGGCTTTAATATAATCTCAGTAAGCATAACTTCTAAGTCTGGGGACTAGGGAAATTGTCAGGTTTGACAGGCTTTCTTGTTAGTGAGGTATGAGAAAGGTGTTGTTCACCATTTTGTGGCTGTGTTTAAATTTTTATATGATTTTAAATGTCTCTTTTCCTGCCCTGGTTTTACAGTAGTGAAATATAGGAAGATAGTCAAAGCCCCTCCATTCCTTTCCATGCTTGACTATATGCAATCGTGTATTTAAAAAATCTTTAATGTAAGTTTCAGCTATTTAAGAATCTGACCAAGAATCTCGGAGTCATCCTGTAATTCTTGCTGTGAGGACAAAATTACAATGGGCACTGATGACGAATCAGAGCTCAGGTAAAGGTTTATTCACTACTGAATTCCAACTACTTTCTTCCATTTGGGAAGAGTGACGTATCCAAAAGCAAAATTTGAGGCAATGTTGTACAGCAATATAAACCAGTGGTGAAGCACTGCTGAATCAGGAAATTGCCTTCTAATCTGTTTTTTGACTGCTGTACATAAAGCTCGTGAAAATTTCTGGACAAATTATGTAAGGGGAAAAAAAATCTCTTCCTTGAAAAATATGAAATTTGGCAAATGTATTCCTGATATTTTATCTTAAAAATACTCCCTTGACAATTAAAATTTCTCAGAGTTCTCTTTTTGTCCTTTCCCTCTCTGTTACTGGCAAAGTGGTAATAAAAATAAATAAATGGAAAATGAATAATTTCATTATTTTATTCAAGCCGATCAAGTTTACTCAGTCTTTGTATGGAACAAAACTGATTTTCACAATTTAAAAACTGTCATTAAAATTTGTCCTTCTTCTGAAGTGATTTTAACTGAGTATGGAGTGGCTGCTGTTGGAAGCAGCTGCATTAACTCTGTTTTGCTGCTCATTTTGTCTGACTTAATGGTCAGAATTACCGTATATCCAAAATCATAATATTCACCATCTGCCTGGTGCTGCTACCTGCTTCAAGGAGAAGAACACTTTTCTCAAAAGGTATTTTAAACCCCAAACTGACTTATAGTGTATCCCTCATTCTTCTAGGCTAAAAGTTTCCTTGTTTTTTTCTGCTACAAAGTGTAAAATATACAGGAGAGGCAATCTCTGTAGCTGCTGATATAAGCCTGAAGCTAAGTGCAGACCCCTGTAGCAGTGGTCTCCACTGGGTTTACTGTGACCAGTTCCTAATCCCATGTGTGCTGTGCACCCAAATTTGGCTGGTGCTGGCACCAGCCTGTCTTCATCTCCCTTCTCGTAGGGACTGTAACTCCACAACCTCAGTGTTTCACGACATAGCTTTTGCCTTTAATAATACCTTGGAGCAAACAGGACACACGCCCGATTTCAAGATGTTGGGGCACGTCTTGAGAATGTGTCAGGTAAATGAGGCTGTTTATGAGAGATCTGTTATAGCCAGTTCAATAGTGTGTAATTTAAGGCTATGTTTTAGACTAAGGGTGGGGACTCTCATGTAGTGGGTTAATACATACATGACCTTTAGCACATCCTGACCTTCCTCAGCCCGACATAATGTTCCATAACAAATTTATTGTGTTGGGGAGATGATTTGTCAGCTAGCAGAAGTAACTGGTATGAACAAAAAGGGGTAGAGACTGAGAGGAGTCTGTTAGTTGGGAATGCTCTTATTTATTCTCTGCATCTAGACTGTAATTCTTTATGTGCAATGTCTGAATCCCCACCTATCCTGTGACTGAGTGTTAATGGATACTTCTTATTTTACTTATTTCCTGCCTGCTCTTGTAGTTTGTCAATGGTTGCCCCTTTACGCTATAAGCCGGTGAGAGCACAGACTCTTGTCTGCTTGGCTCCGACCTACTGCTGCCCAACAGCAGCTATATTTATGATGCCATGTAAGTTAATAGGTAATAACTCACCCATAAACCAAATTCTCCCTGGTCAGAAGCTTGGCAAACAATATACGGATTCAGAGAATTTTTGCACAAGAAATTCTTCATCAATTAAGATATGTATATCTATTCTGATCATAAACTCTTTGGAAAGCAGAGTTAGAATATTTGAGGGTTTAACTTACTTTATTTCACTGTATTTATTTTCTCTGTGTTAAGACATCTAACAAGGAAAAGATTTTTACAACCAACACCTTTTATCTTTTTAAGCAGAACTGCAGCTTTTATCAGAGCAGGGAATATGCCTAGAGAAAGAATTGCTGGTGAATGTTTACTTGACCGAAAGTGGCATTGTCAATGGTTATATTTCCTTTTTTCAATTGCTTCGTGAATGTTTATAGACCTCAACTTTTATGTATTACCTAAATGTATTCGAAATTTTATGGAAAATGACCTTTGAAGAAGGGGATTCAATTGCTTTAGGACTTGCAGTCATCCATGGAAGCACAAACTACGAAACACAAGCATGCTGATGTGACATTGTGTGTTCAATGAAACTATCACACCAATCTGCACTGGACTTTTGAATATGAAAATTTGCAACTAATTAGCCACAGATAACCTGCTGTACTAATATAGTAAATAGAATTATCAGCAAGAAATGCGGTAGAGCAAGCAATGGTGAGGTTTTGGGGTGCTGTGTTGTTTTCTTTTTTTTTTTCCTTCCTTTTTCCCTTACCACATTTTCTCTTCTCTTGGCAAAATGGGAGAGAAAACATGCAAAAGAGAAAGAGAAGCAAATGAAATAATTTTTACTGATACTCCATCTATTGGTTTTTGAAGTCTAATCAAATAAGTTTTGCTAAGCATTTTTAAGTAAGATCATTGAGACTTTATCAATTGAACAGGATTTAAAAATACTCAGTTATAAATATTTCACCATCTATTAGCACAACAATTTTTTAATTTTTCCCTATGGGATCTAGACCCTCATGATCATATCAGCTGCTATGAACACCTCACTTTTACACAGCTCTTTGCATCACATTTAAAACATTGTAGATATGACACAGAATGAATTGCCTGTCTTAATTCTCTCGCAAAGGACAATGGTATTAATTTAAGGATCAAGTTCACCTATACTTTTATGAAATTAACTCTGGAATTATATGTCTGCAAATATAGTGCTACTTTTACTGAGTAATACTGCTACTGAGCACATTAATAAATTATTGCTGTCTCCTATGATTACAGTAAAATATTTTAAAATGAATTCCAGAGATGCAATTAAATTAATGGACTCAAAGAGAAGTATAAAGCTATAGGATGTAACAGTGTGAAAGGCTATCTCATGGTTGTGTGAGCCTTTTGAATATCAGATGGATTTTCATTATCAAGAGATCTGAATTCTTTTAGATTCCACATTGACATTAAAGGCAGGATACCATGAAAGTAATGCTTAATATTAAGCTACATATACACTCGAAAGCTAAGAGATTCTCATTCTTGGATAAGCATTTCAAGCTCAGAGAGCTCATCCCTGTTTTCCAGTGCATTCTTCTCTCCTAGTCCCATTTTATGAAGTTGTCCCACTGATTCCCTCTTTCCTAAGTCCTCAGGAGAGCATCAGAAGTGACTTTGAGAGCTGCTGTGTACTAGTATGAATAATTCTTATTCCTGGAATTAATTTTCTTATAATGTAGAGCTTTTGGGAACAGTGGACCTAAAATGAGTCTAATGGGGTTATATAGTATTGCTGTATTCAGGTTTAGGTGTTCAGATACAAAGGCACAAGAACATTCTTGAGTAACAGCACTAATGGGAGTCCTTCCCTGGAGTATCTCCCCTTGAAGGAAACTGGGTTTTTGCTGTTGCTTACAGTAGGAATATTTTATTGCATTAAGGTTATGAGCACAAATAAAGGGGAATAAAGAATGTTTTGTATTTTTATTTTCATTGATGCAAATCCATGTATTTGAAGGGCTGAGAATTTGGCAGAGGGTGGATAGTATGTTGTCCAATTGATCTCATACCTACTATTTATGTTTCCCTATGGTAATGTCTTCCTGGCAAATTAATCTCATATTGGTCAGTGTTGATTATCTTTTTGGTCAAATGTTGTTCTATTGCTCCTGAAGAATAGGAAGGATTTTTACAAGCTCTTTATTCCTTAAATAGTTTTTCAGTGCCCTTTGAAATATTTCAGTGTATTTTATGACTGATCATACATGAAGTATCCACAAAGTAAATCAGCCACAGTGGTTCGATACCATTTTAATTTAATTGTCTATGTATTTAAATTGCAATAGTCAATTGCAGAGGTATATTTGCCCAGGAAGCCCAGCTTATAAACCCAATTTATTCTTTATCTAACATAATGTGTTGGGTTTGTGTGTGTGTGGGGGCCCGTTTTTGGTAGTGGAGGAAGGGTCCACCCTGTGAGAGTGAAAAGCTCCCCTGGCTCCAAGGTGAGACCCCCCAGCCCAGGCGGAGCCAATGAGCACTAGAGAAACGCCTCTGTGAATCCATATTGGTGAGGGGAATGAATGTCTTGGAAAGAAGAAGATGGAGAGAACCTGGAGGAGAGGCCATTGACTGGAACAAAAGATGACCATTGGCCTAGACAAAGAGAAAGAGAGCTTCATTGCCAGGAGGAAGGAGGAGGAGGGAGAGGACAGAGAACTTCAGATGCCTAGTTCAACTGCATGGAGTAGGAGAGTGCAAAGGAGGTCCCAGCCCATGGATGTTCAATGGCGGAGCAGATACCCATGTGTAGAGCATGGAGGACAGCATGCTGGAGCAGAAAAAGCTGACCCCAAGGGTGAGTGTGACTGAATTGAGACCCCGAGAGACACTCAGTGTGAGAGCTGGGGTGGAGCCCCAGAGCTGGGGGATGAGGATGGGTGCTGGACTGGAGGCCCGTTAGCAGCCTGGGGATGTCCCCATGCTGGAGACGGGATCTGTCCCCAGAGAGGCCCATGACTCCGTGGGAAGCTCATTCTGGAACATCTTGTTCCTGGACTTCCATGTTGGGAAGAGCAGCAGAGGTGAACTGACTGAACACCCATTCCCTGTCCCCTGTGCTGCTGCAGGGGGGAAGATAGAGAAATCAGGAGCGAAGTGATTTGAGCCTGGGAAAAAGGGAGGGGTGCGGGGAAGGTGTTGTAAGATGAGGTTGTTATGTCTACTTAGATGGTTTGTAACAAATTAAATTGATTTTTCTTCCCCAAGTTGACTCTGTTTTGCCCATGACCATAACTGATGAGTGAGCCGTCCCTGTCCTTCATTCCTAATCCCATGCCCTCTTTGTTGTGACTCTAAACCCATCTCACTGGGTAGGGGGAGGGAATGCAGGACCGCATGGTTCTACGTGTGGTTTAAACCATGACACAGAAAGAGAGCTCCATAAAATTACAGAGCCAGGAGCCCCAAGTATTAGATATGTATCTTTCCCTCAGCAGACTGCCCCTTTAAATTGGTCTCAGTGAAAGAACAGTGCATTTATAATTTACCTTGTCCTGAAGGAGAACTCTTCTCTGTGGGAGGATCCTCTTTAATTACAACTTCACAGTAATAAGATGAGAAATGAGCAAGCAAGAAAGTACTGCTGGAATGAGACATGATAAATCAGTTTGTCCAGGAAGCACGTTTATACCAGATCTATCACCACATTCAGCACGGCGCTATCTTTCTTATTTCAATAAGGAAATCTCATGAAGAAATTTTAATTGCATACTATTAGGTGAAAGTCAATGTCCCATAATGAGCAAAGTGAAACCTGCATTTTTTCTTCTTTTATCTTCATGCTATGAGTTCCCAAGGATTAACACAAAATGATTTGCCCTTAAATTGCACCCTTTTTTTTTTTTTTTTTGTTCATTTGTCTGAAGGATGTAGATTTTAGGTAATTTAAAAGGCACCAAGCTTTTGCTGTATGCTTCATGCTTGCAAGTTGGGAGTCAGAAGGGAAAAAAAAATTCCAATTTTCAAAGTCTCCTATTGTTAAGGGTGACTGAATGGCAGCCTGCAATTATATGATTTCAATGTAATTTATTCAGTAGGGAAGAGGTTGGTTCATAGATGCCTGGCTTAAAAGATTGGCATTGCTGTGTGATTAATTTCCAAACTTTGGGGGTATTTTCCACAGCATACAATGGAAGTATGTGACAGTGACATTTTCTGGATTTGTGCTAGGATTGCTTTATAATTGAAGTGCTAGGCTTGTGAGGATCATGTTGTCAGTGGAGTTTCATTTTTCATAGAGTAAGCGTATGTTTGTGTGTATATATATGTATATAAAATGCATATATGTATCCGTGAGTACATATATGCATATATATATATATATATATGAGCACACATTCATGTCATGTGTGAAAATGTACAGGAGGATTTTATTATGCAGATGTCTTTACAGCCTGCTTGTACTTGCCCCCTTTCACATAGACGTTCATGAGTTACTTTTTTTTCTTTTTCACATTGGAAAGGTAATGATGAGGTTCATTCTTGAAAGAGTTGTAATTTAATGCATGATTTAGGATATTTAAGCAAAAAAAGTTTTTTTTTCGAGTGAATTAAATTTGTGAGTTATAATTACAGGCAAAAATTGCTATAATGGGCAACTGGGAAGTACCTTCTCTACAACAGCTCTTTTTGGTTCATTGTTTGTTATGGTCAATGGATTCCCTAATTACTTATATTTAAAGCTGTGCCAAATCTTCATTATCAGACCTCAAACCACATGAACCTTACCTGCACTTTTAATATTTCTCTTGTGGGAAAGATTGTTGAGTGTTTGCAGGTTTTGTGTGTTTAAACTCTATCCAGCACTAGTTTGATTGTCTGTATTGCTGACTTGTAAGGGGAAAAAAGTTAAAACTTGGAAAAATAAGAAGTCCTAGTCAGCTAATTTCCCGCAAAAGCTGGGAAAAAAAGACATTGCAGTGTTAAGATACTTATGCACTGCCTAAATTTGCATGGTGGTCAGAAGAAGTTCTGGGGTGCATTTACCTGGGGCAAGGCAGCCTATTTCTGCCTTCTGTTTCTTACCTGGTTTTGACTTGCTATGAGGGGTGGTGAGTTGCTGCTCTAGTTTGTGTATGACATCTCTCCTTCAAGCTTGTACATCATGCCTGTGTGTTATATAGGTTCCTTGTTTAGGTAAAGTACGTGGGAGCTCACCAAGGGTAGTGACATCTCTGTTCATCTGGGTCTCACGGTATTTTCAGAGTAACCCTCTCCTTGGGTTGGGGTCTTTAGGAGTCCAAAATATTATAGGGCTAGAGATTATGTTTGGCATTTTAGTAAACCAGTGTCATCTTTTGAGTGAGCCCAGAATCACTGCAGGAAAGCGCTGGGGAATGTGAAACAGCCAGGAGCCAGTGTTATGAAATGATAAAAGCTGTTAAAAATGTCAGGTTGCCTGTTTGGTCCTGGTGGCCGCAGACAGCAGATCACAGAGGAGGGATTGGAAAGGTAGGGATGGGGAGGCTCACACAGGTTGTGTTTCCCTCCCTTGGTGAAAGGTGGGTTTGTGTGATAGACACACACCATGTGGGGAAAATTCTCCTCTCAGTATGAAATGATTGTCTATTTGTTCTGCTTATGGAGCTCCCATTAATACCGGTGGGATTCATGGAAAGAGTTCTGAATGGGAAGCCAAGAGCAACTGTGCTTCAGAGATGAGCAATTTGCCCCATAATGTGAAGGCAGTTTTAAGAGCTGTTTATTCAAGTTGCTCTACACTGAAATGGAAACTTCAAAAATGACCAAGTTGTACAGTCACCTGGTCCCACTGCATTACACAAACACTGCTGCTTTGTTTTATTATTGCACATCTTCTCGGACATTAGGGATACAGGACTGCAAAAGGTTTACACTGTTAAGTCTAGATCGTTGCTATTAGAAGAAATTAAATTTTATAATACCATTCATAGAACATAATTCTTTTCTCGTAATCATTTCATTTCTGTAATTTACAAGCAATTCCAGTGTTCAGCAATAGCTATTTCAAAATAATTTCAATTTTGATAAATATATACTCAGAATAGGTTCATAATATAAAATAAGTGGTGGCAAGTGTCTGTGATTTGTCTCATGATAGGGAAGAAAGGAGTAAATAATAGGCTTTCCATAGTTTTCTGTAAAAATAAACAGGTTAACACCCTCTCCCAGTGTACTAACTCCTTGGCAAATAATGACTAATTGTCAATGACATCTTCATATGCGATTTCATGCCGGATTTGGTGCGTGTTCAAGTATTAATATACAGAAAGTGCAGATTTTGTGTTGTTTAATTATTTATTTATTTTTAAGAAATGAATTAACAAAATAGTGTATGTACAATTTGAGACAAGCATCTAAAAGATAATAATGGTTACTGTCAGTTATTTTACAGTTACTGACATGAAGAAAGAGACAGAAAATTTCTGAAACTGCCCGTTCTCCAAGATGACATGCAATAAGGATGTTGGAGAAGGGAGTTTGGATGGTGTGCCAAAGGAGAAACTAAACACAGAGACAATTGGTGATAACTCATCTCCCATATATGGGACAAATAGAGGAATTTTACAAAATCATGCATGAAGCACATAGAATATGTGCTTCATAAACCTATGTGCTTCATAAACCTTCAAAAACCTTCTCTAAACCTTGGCAACTGTGTCACATTACTAATCAGGAAAGGAGAGAAGACATTTGAAATTATTCCTGGCAAAAGGAGAAATGTGCCAAGCTATTATTTCACAATATTTAATGTATTTATGTTGCAGTGATGCAAATGGAGAATTTCCATTTAAAACGAATGAGGCTAGTAGCAGTTGGTACTATGTGGTGGCTGTTGAGCAGCCTTGATGTCACAGGCTATGAAGGCACCTGGACTCTATCCAGTTCCTGTTCTGTTCCACCAGCTGAAAAGAGCTGTCTCTCCTGTGCTACCACCTATTTCCAGAGTGTCACAGGGATGCAAAGCTCTGTGAGGCTCTGACTGTCTCTCTCACTGTCTCTCTGGTCCAAAGAACATCCTAATCCAGTCACAGAGCAAAAAGGAGACTTGTGCTAGCTGTAGGCGTGTTTTCAATGCGCTGTTGAGCTGGCTGACACTGCTGGGCTAAGAGAGCTTGCTAGAGCCTTGCCAGGATGTACGGTTTAGTTTAACACAGCTGCTTGGAAGAAACCTTCCCTTTGCAATGTATACTGAGGCTTTATTGACTTACCTAAATAACTAAGTACCTCTGTGATTCACTGTAGCCCTTTAACTGTCCTAAGGCTACTTCTTAGTTATTTTTATCTCTAATTCCACATTTAAAGTTAAAACTCTCAGTGTGGGCACAAACTACTCTGTTTCACGCACTTCTTGTTTTCCTAGACAGTACAGTTTCCTATTTTTAGGAAACATACCTCTTGCTGTAGATGTCTTCTACTTATTTTTTTTTTTTTTAACACAGAGAAGCACAGGTGAGCAGTACTTACACCATTCTACACACTAATGTAGAAATGCTTAAACTTTGCCCTATGTCAATAAGAGACTTTCCCTTAAGACTTACAGTTACACTGATTTCTCCATTGTAAATGTTTTTAATTTGTTAAAATTGCTGCTAATTTGAATGTGTAATTCTTCTGACGTACTATCTCTGAAATCTACCAAAAGTCTCTGCAATTAGCAAAATTCTTTTCCAGTAAAAAGTTCATTTTGTCTTCTTGCAGCAATATTAAAAAAGGAAAATACTGTTATGTGATACTACAGTGCAAAGCTCATGCTGAACATAGTTAACACATGTATGTAAGATAAAAGGTCTTCTGTTTAAAACCCATGTGTTGGTTGCCTGTACACAGGAGCATTTGCTGAGTGCAGGAGGGGCTTGCTTCTGGGGGAAATTGCCTGGTTTGTAGGTGTAACAGTTTCTGTGGTCTGTGAACTAGTAATCAGATTATCATGGAGCAACTTTGTTCATCCAGTTTCAAAGCAATGTAATCAAATTCCTGCAACTACTATGCTTTCAATGTGCTTTGGAGCACTTGGTTACATGAAATGGCATGATTAGATTTTTTTCCCCTAAAAGGATCCTTTCAGGATCATGAAATCCTTTAGAATCAAAATCCTTCCTTTCTCCAGATTTAGAGCTTTTAGGGTTTTCAACAGCACCTACCTATATTGTATGGAAGTACCTTTATGACCTAGAGAAGCAAAACAAGGCATTAGCAAATAACAGTCCTTAATTCTGTAATCAAAGACATCCAGTCGTGGCTGTAAGGGGTAACATAAAAAACCAAATAGTTAAAATAACTGATTTTAGCAGTGGAAAAAGGTCTTTAACCAAAGCTGAAGAATTCATTCAAGTCTTGATCATGGTGGGACCTGTAAGGGTGAGCTTAGCCTCTCTACAGTAGAAGGAGGTTGCCTCCTTGAAGATTTCTTGACTCAACAACCCATCCACACACCTTGTATATCCACTTTCTCAGCCCAGTGACCCACTGAATGCGGTGATGAAAACTTGATGTTATTTGACCTTTTCATCTGATTAAAATGCTTGGTGTTGGATTTAGCCAAGTTTGGATATCACCATGGCATTTTGAAATCAGGATGACTATATAATATCTATTAAAATGACAGTGACAAGGCTTTTCTTGTCCAACTCTTTAATACAAGCTGTAAGACACAGAGGGGCTTGGTGGTTTCTTTGTGGCTCGTTTCTTTCCTAGTCTCTGAATTTTCAACTAAGGGGACACGGTCCCCTGCCAGTAGATGCAGGCTATTTAAATGCTCCATTGGAGAGGGATTAAAGTTTATGCAAGGTCACTGGGGATGTGATAATTATAATCACAGGTTTTTGGCTCCACAATGACAGCCATTTGTTATTTTCGCTTGAGTAATTCCTGCAGCTTGGAGCTGTTGACAAGCGTGCACTGATTTACTGGCCCCCCCAGGTCCCAAGGCAGTGTCCGCTCTGAAGTCTGACACCCCTGCCTGGCTCCTGCTGCTTTCAGTATCTTTTCTGCTGCGAGCTGCAATACCGACTGAAAATTGGAGAAAAATATTGTGTTAGTTTATAATGGGATCAGAGAGAGAGAGAGAGAGAGACATAGGGCTGCTGAGTTTGTTACTACTCTGCAGCTTCCTCACTCCCCTTCCATGGCTGAGCATTTGTTTCTGTGTTGTGAGGGGATTAATAAACTACTGATGTGATTTACGGTGTAAGATGATTGGAGTATTTTTGTGGTGGAGAGGCCTTGAGAGCTTGGGTGCAGAGATCAAGAAAAAAAAAATCTATTCTTTTGAGAAGCAAATTTTCCTTCTGTCTCTCCAGGCTCTTCGTCTCCCTTTCCCTTTCTTTTTGATTTATGTTGCCTTATTTTGTTTGTTTTTGCAATCAGAGGTAAGAGCATTTTAATATATATTAAATGGTGATAAATTGAGAACAGCTGATGGGTTAGGGCTGATATGACATTTGTCTTTATGGGTGCAGAGATTGATAACTCATGAGCAGCGTGAAAAAATAAAGCAAAATCACTTAATAGGGAATCTATTTTTTGGAAGAGCATTTTTCCTTTGTGCAGGCACATGACTGCCATGATAGCTCTTTTTATATTTTGTTTATTCAGCTTATCTGTGCTTTCCCCAGGCATCTAATTTCCCAACTCCTTTCCTTCTCTAAAACACCCCAACCTTCCAAATTTGCATTTAATGCATTTAATACATGACCTTTCTCTTCCCCTGCTGAATCTTCAACACCAGTTGGTTCCTTGTCTACAGTTCAAACTTCTGTTTGCCCTGTGTGACTACATTCCAAAGTCTTCTACATGTAGTCCATCATCTGTGCTCTTGCTTCTGAGCATATACCAGGAAGATCCAGGACACTTCCAGCTGTCCTCAGAAGAAATGATGGCAGGGGAGCAACTGGGAAACTCAGTTTAATGCCAGGTGAGCATACAGACTTCATAATTTTCACAAGCAACCTTGTACAACAGGCTGTCCTTGCCCAACAAACTGTCCTTGCCCAGGTCTGGCAGTTTCCCCCAGACTAGCACTGCATCCCTCCTTCTTCCTGCTCTGGTGAGCTGAATTTGGGTTTGTCTTTGTTGTTTCCTTGGCACTATTTAACCTCAGACTTTTTGCTGCTGCCTCTTTCTCAGTACCTGGCCATCTGGAACTTTTTAGAAGATCTCACCCAGTTATGGTGCTTGGTACTGCTCAGAGGTAGTTGGTAAAAATATTCTTTTCTCATAAGTCACCTCAAATTTCCTGGAGCTCCCTTGCTCTCAGTTGCTCAGAATTACTTTATAATCTGCCTTTCTTTATGCAAGATAATTCCATGAGTGCTGGGACAAAGAAGTTCTGGGCATGTATAAGGTCTGGTAGCAGACCTGGTTTGGTCTGATTGCAGATGTGGTATGATTTTGATATCTTTGTTTTCTCTGTTTTCCCTGTTTGGGAACTAGGCAAATAGGAAAGTCTTTCTGTCTGTCCCTGAATAACCAGTGTCCTGTTTCAAAGTCTCACCATTACTCCCAGCACAGATGTCTTGCCAGAATTCTACTTGGTTTCCAGTAAGTGCTCCTCCTGCAGAGTAGCAAATGACTTCCTCAATTCCTATGTGGGAACATAATTATTATTTTCCACCCATTTGTACCTCTGGAAAGGTTCTAATATCACTAATCAATATTGTATTCCTCTTGTCTCTCTGTTGCTACTCCAAGACTGTGTCCTTTTACATTTCTAATGGTGAATTTAAGACAGCTTTCTCATATATCAGACCTTCCTCCCTTGCCATCCACTCACAGTTTCTTCTTTTGCCTCTTTCTAGTATATCTCGGAGTAACAGACTGTCCACAGAAGTGATTGAGTCACCATCCATGGAGGTATTTAGTGGTGGACTTGACAGTCTTAAGTTTACAGTTGGACTCAATGATCCTAAGAGTCTTTTCCAACCTAAATGATTCTATGACTATGTATACTCAACAGAATTTTTCATATTCTTTATTCCTTTAATCCTCTGTCTGTTACCAGCCTTGACTATTTCTGCTTAATGTTAAACTATTATTTCCAAAATTTGAATCCTATACATACAGATTTTCTTCTTCTGGGTATATTATCCCCAAATTTTATAAGTCAGGCCATGAATCTGCTATCAAGGTGAAAAACATTTGATTTACCCTTGAAGTTTAATTTAACATTATTCTCCCATCTCTAGTTTCACCTTCAGAGTAATAGTAACAATTCCACTTATTTAAATCTTACTTCAGCAGAGATCCTTATTTGTATTATTTCTTTCTGAGCTATTGTAATCTTCTGTTTATCTCTGCCTGAAAACCTGGCCCCATTTCACTGTGAGCTAATTGAAAGAACTTTCAAAGTTAAGTAGACAAAGTTCAGGAGAAAGGAAGATTTGCTGTATCTTTTTTTTTTTTTCCCCAGCAAAATTGAGCAAGTTGCTTGGTTTTGTGTAGAGTGTCTTTGTCAGAGGCATCAGCAGAACATATCTGTATAGCATGTCAGACCCAAAGCTGAATGGGAAGTCATTGGTCTTCAGTGAGTACCTTTTTTTTGTTATAAAATAAAACCTAAGCTTTTAGGGATTTAAATAAAGAACCTCTTTTTAAAAAACAGTATTTACCAGTTAAGTGAAACTGCCTTCTCCAATGCTATATTACAATGCGTAGAGGCTAACGTTGAGGAAGAAAGACCTGCCATTGTTGTGCAAAATAACTATATTAAGAATGTTTCAATGGTAAAATGCATCTCTATGAATTCTAAGACTGTTAAAAAGGTTAGTGAATTAATTAGTACTTGTTAATTAGTAGTGTTTTCACCTAGATAAAAAGACCCACAAAGAAGTGATTTAACAGCACCAGCACTTGTGCTATTTTGTATTGCACAGTGCCTTGCTGTGTCATTTGTGGGTTGCAGGCTGAAATGCTCTTTGCAGGAGCATTGGACTACTTTGCTCACTCCGAAGCAGCAGCAGAGCTGAGCTCAGCAGGCACTTGCTCTTAGCTGCCCATCACCACCGTCAAGAAAACAGGTGGGTCAGAAAAGGTTACAGCTCACAAGAAACCTTTCATCTGGAGATGAGAGCTCAGAAAAGTGGGGAAGCAGGAAAGCAGTCTGAGTCTTTGGGGAGCTACTGGTGTTTGTAAATGGGGGGCTGGAAGGGAGGTTGCACCTGAACTCTGAAGGCCAAAGGATAAGGTCTGAAGGCTAGAGAAAGTTGGGGAGTAGTGTCAGGAAACCACTGTGGTAGGTGAGAAGGGAGAATGGGAGAAGGAAATGTAGAAGCAGGTGCTTTGAAAGCTGGGACTTACACATCTGTGTGTCCAGTTCATGTGGGATTCAACTTTCAGCCTGTGGCAGACATGGAATAGTATTACGTAGGTATCTCATGCAAGTTACTTTGTCATAAAACTGTATTTGGCCAGCTAAAAATGTCATAGCAAAAAAAATTAGTTGTGTATCAGTGTGGACCTGTTTTGAAATCTCATGATTTTTGAGCAAACTTGTATGATTTTTGGTGCAGGGGAAAGAGAAAGCTCTGCTGCATGTACTCTTGTTGGACATACTGGTCAAGCTATTTCCCAAACAGCCCTAAAATTCACAACAGATTGAAAGAATGCAATGTGTTCCTTGTTCTACATACTCTGCTGCATTTTGAAGAAAGATTTTATTTGGCACTGAATTATGCAGAAATTCAACCAACCCTTTATCACACCAGGAAGTGGTAGAAGTGCAACCTAGAAGTCAGATTTTCTTGCCTTGTAGGTGTTCTCTTGTTGCTTTTAAGGCATTTCATTTTACAAGGAAAATGCTGAAAAAAAGCAGATTTGTAGCAGCATCAGCATGAGATGACTTGGGATTTGCTAGCTGAGATGGATGAGAGGTAACAAGTGGTAGGTGAGGTCCTCTGTAGGACCTTGGAGGATGAAGAAGGTAAATAATATATGGGTTCCACGGGTTGATAAATGTTATTTTGGAAAATTCTCCTTGTACACAAATGATCAGTGAGTGCACAATAATAATTACTAGATGTTCTCCCAAACATCTAACATACAATTACTGACATGAATCAAGCATACACAGAAAAGATCTCCGTTTAGACCCCAAACAGTGCTGTATATTATAGTAGTAACACAATATATAGTCAAAATGAAGGTCAAGTCATTAAAGTAAGCAATAACCTACCTTTAGTCATAACAAGGACCAATGGGGACATTATTCCAGCTTTCCAGTGTATAAAAAACTGTTATCAAGAGGACAGTGATCGGTTTCTTCAGCTGAACCTCATGTTCAGCAAGAATTTATTAGGAAGAAATAGACTTAAATGAGATTAAGAAAATTTAAGTTATACTTGAGAAAGAAATTTCTAACTTTAAGGAGAGGCAATGATGCAACAGTTGAGTTATTGAATCCCCATATCTGTAGGCTTTTACTGTTAGAAAATGAGGAATGATGGGATACTTGTTCCTGGATTGAAATAGATAAAAGGAATAGATTATTTTTTGTTTTCATGGCTTTGTTTCATTCCTGGAAACACAATCTAAACTTAAAAATATTATTCAGTACCTTCCTCACATCCTAATATTCCATGCATGAAGTGCTCTATTCTTTGTTCCCTGTTTTCCACCCTTTTTAAGCCTTACACGGGTTCTTTGCCTTTCTCCACTATTTTTGTAGGGTCTGTTTCTGGGAAAATGATGTTTGGTCCTATTCTGCTTCATTCCCAAGAGCAGCTGTGCTGGCAGAGTAGGTCTGCCATGAACTCCTTAGCCCTGAGTGATACAGTGTAGATGAACGGTGCTATATAAATGTAAATTTCAATTCATTCCCTTCATTCATTCAACAAGCTATCAACATAACCTTGTCATTTCAATTTTTCACACTTTTTTGTGGGAGTCCTCTGTCTCAGTGAAGTCTCATTTCCTCAGCCCAGTGCCAAAGGTGACCAGGCTGTATTAGAATATACAGTCACTTTTTTTTAAGTGGTCAGACATAATGAGAAGGAGGAAGCCTGTCGCAGCCTTAGCCAACCTTTCTCTCTTCTTCATTAACCGGACCCCAGCCAAACAGGTAATGATGCTATCTTCACCACTGTCCATTTACCAGTAGCAATATTTTAGCAATATTTTTCAAACTTTGGCAAATGACACACTTGAACACTGTTTGATAAAAACACTGAAAAAATATTTACATAGGAAATATTAAGGATACTCACGGGTGGGGGAGGGGGAGAGAAATACATTACAGAAAATTTATCTCTCAAAATCCTCCCTTCCCATTATTGCAAGAAGGAAGAGATACTTTTGCTCTTGCTCTTTCTGCCCAGGACTTTTTCTCCCACAGATTTTTGGATATAGATTTTGCAGATGAAATTGCTCTTGTGTGTTCTTACACAGTCTCTTGCTTAGAGATACCAGATCTTACATGCTAGGACTAGTGACTTCCCAAAGAGTTAATGCCAACACATTCAAGAAGAACAGGATGAAGTTACACATGGTATTGTGACCATTTCATGTTTCTGCTTAGTCATCTAAGTGCAAAAGAGCTGATATTCCCTCTGGCACCTAAAATGTCATTGTTGCTGATACGACTGTACCAACTGGCCAACATTAAATAACTTCTCTGAACTTTTTGAGTTTCTTTTTGCCACACCTGGCCTATTTACACCTTGTCTCTTGACATCCTTCCAAACACTTCAAGCCACCCTTCTAATGTGGACCTGGCTTCACATCAAAATCAGTTTATCCATTTGTCCTTATAAAGGACAACCATAATATAATAATATGTTATAAAGTACATATGGGTTGGTCAATTTGCAGCCCCTTGTGAAAGCTGCACAATTTTATCCAAGATGTGTATGTTACTACCCCAAGAATCCATGGGGAGAGTCCAAAACCTTTTGAATGTGGACTTAGAAACACTTGATTTTGATCTGCTTTAGCACAATGTCTGCTTTTTACAATAGATTTTTTCTGCCATCTCTTAGAGACACTTCTTCAACATCTAACTCCTGAGCCTTACAGAGTTGAAAATTATCTTCTTATTTATCTTAACCTCTCATGCAATCTCCCTTACTGTCTCTTCCTCTGCCTCCTGTATTAATTTTTTTCTTTACAGTCTCTTAACTTCCTTCTGCAATCTTTCTAGTCCTCCTCTCTACCTAATGTTTTATAGCTTCCATATGCCTCTTTCTTAACCTTAATTACTTTTTGCACTTCCTACTCCTAGTGTATTTATTGCTTGATAGCACACATAAGCCTTGGCATATATTCATTTATCTTTGGATGTTTCTCATTTGCCTTTGGTTCATTGGGTTATATTACTGTATCTCAGCCTATGGGGCCAAGATTCACCCCGACATTAGATGTGTTTCTTGGGGGTTCATGTTGGAGTTGGTTTACAGCACTGTTGGATACCATACTGATGTTTTCAAGTGGTATCTTCCATAGACATTTCCTGTGCACAGCCCTGCTGCTTACCAAGGTACCCAGCCAGATAAAAGTTAGACTCTTATGGAAAAAGTAAGAAAATTCTGTGTCTTGGTTAATAATTTGAAAACAAAATATTTCAGAGACCACTGCTGTACATATGAGTTATTGTTAACTTGTGCCTTTGACTGCTTTTCATTACTAGAGCTCTTTAGGTTTTAACCAGGATAATTACAGAGTTTGATAGCTGTTTGTTTTGTGGGGATGTGGCAAAAAAATTAGTATTTTATTGAAACCTGTTCAGCAACCCTGTTTAAAAGGCACCAAGGTAGTGGTAAGAGCCTTGCATGCTAATCTGTTGGGTCAGTTACGCTTTCTTGTGTTTATTAAAAATAAATGCTGATGATTTAAACAACAGTGTAAGTATTGGGCACATCATAGTTTTATTTGCTGATACAACAGATTGATGCTTTGCCTTCTAAAAGCTACTTTAAACTGATAACTCTCTATATTAAATTTTTCAGAGTTATCCGAGTTTGAAGCTACCTCAGTGGTTTTACATCAGTGAAGTCAGAACCAGAAGTGGTTTTACTTCACACTAGATTGTAGTAAAAGACAAGATGGAGAACCTGAAATGGTCTCATTCTCTGGGTTTTTTGTTATTCATAGGTGTCTCTGAGCTACCAGTCTACTTTTTATTCCTCCTATGCCAGCAAGTAATATTGTTAAGTCCAATGCTCAAATAATAAGGTTGACTTAAAAGATCTTTTTTTTTTTCAAAATAAATATTACTGTATTTTGACTTGTTTTCTAAAGAATTAATCTTTGTACAATTCATTGTCACATTTGTACGCTATTTTCTACCTCGGGCTGGAAAGGGTGCTACTGGAGAAAGTGTGCATTAAAGAAAATTACACCATAAAATAGCCATCCATATCCTGGTCAGATCCATGTCTGACAAAATGGTATGTGATGTTCATGGCAGGTGGATGTTAACTAAGATTTGCTACGCAGTTTTGGGTATGTCTGCTCCAGATTTTATACTGACTTCTATGGGAGAAGAAACATGGATTTAACCTATCAAAATTAGCACACAGAGAAGGTCAATTGCTACTCCTTGTTATGCTGCTGCTGTTCACTATTCTTGAAGAAAGCCACAGGAAATCTGATTAATATATTTTTAATTATGTTTTCTTATAGTAAATTACACCAAAACTGCCTCTGATGATGTTACCCATCAATTTAGTGGAAGATAACCCAGGGAAACAAAAATAAAAACTGAGTTGGAAATCTACAGCTGATTTATAAATTGTCTGCTAAAGGCAATTTGCTCTCTTTGTCTGCTGCACTTACCCAATTGCTGCTGAAACTAATTACTCTTTTCCAGGCATTCTTTAAAGAAAAAAAAAAAATCATCACAAAAAAAATAAACAAAAATATGTGCCAGAGCAAAAGAGTGAATTGTAATCAGAGCTTCCTGCTAATTATTGGCTTCTTACTAGAGAATTGTGTCCAACACACAAATGTAATTGCAAATGACAACATGAACGCTGGCTATGACAAGCACAAGGTGGAACATTTTCAAGCACATATAGAGCTCTGGCAGTGTCAAGGTCTTTTTCAGGTCAGATCCCTAGCAGCTGATCTAGTTCTGTGCTGAGGGTGATTCAAAGGTTAAGTCTTATACCAAAGGGCTGTTCTGGTCAGACACATAATTGGAATAACAAAGTCAATATATGTTGCTGGTTGTGGGACACAATCTTCATTTGATCTCTCACACGGCAGATTAATTAAGTGTTATCAATTAATGGCCTGGTAAAAGTGAACACCCTGTTAGTCACTTTTCTGAATAGTGTCAAGCATATGCACGCCCTGGGGGGGAACAAGCACAATTGCTTTCCAAAAGCTGGAGAACAAAATTAGCAGGAATATAGATTGCAAAAAGTAACAACTAAATGATAATAAATGTTTTCCATGGGTTCTGTTTTTACAGTGACTCTGAGGCTTTGAGTGGAAGTGTGTTTGAAATCATGTGATCAGGCTTTCATCAAATCCCCTTGTGAGACATATTACTCTTATTATTGTCCACCAGTATATATATCAAATTGCAGCAAGGAAAGTGCAGGGCTGGGTGATGCGATACCTTTGAGCACAGAGGGACACGTATCTGGAGGAACAGGACAATAGCCTTCCTTAACCGCGCTGCAACATTGGTGCTTATTGGTGTGAGCAATTAACAAGTAATAGGTTTGCAGCATTCAGAGTGCCCACCAAAGAGAAGTAGCAGAGGTGTTTCTAAGCTCAGTGGAAAGACTATTTCAAATACCCTTTTTGTGATGGTGTTGGTGTTTGTTTTTTGTTTTTTTTTTAATCTATCTAAAAATTTTTTCACTTCTAAGATTTTAGGACTTGATTTGCAAAATGGAATTAAGTATCTAAAGTGCATGAAAGCACCTCATACTGAACTGCATTTATTGGAAAGGTGTTTTGGGTGTAAAGGAACTAGCAATAAATAGAGCTGAAAACCTAGCAGTTCTTGCTGTTCTTCCTTATCAATAGCCTGTTTAATTTTGCAAGTGTACCTCCAGCCACTGTTTTAAGAGGATGCTCAGAGGATGCAAACGGGCATTCAGATTGCCTTCACAAACAAACTGGAGAGATACATTATTTACAGAAAGTCTGTCTAAAAGGTATTGTTAACTGTTAACGATTGCTCTTAATGTATATTTTTCCTATTAGTAGTAATACCTTTCAACAGTTTGATTTCTTTCAGTCCATGCAACAAAAGAATTATGGAGTTTGCCTCCATGAGCACTGTTGCTGCTATAGATGTCTGTATGGCTGCATAGATAGATAGACTTGGCCTTTAATTAAGCTCCTTCTCTTGTGAGGTAAAATGCAGACAACATTTTCATAGAATCATAGAATGGTTTGGGTTAGAAGGGACCTTAAAGCTCATCCAGTTCCAACCCCCCTGCCTTGTCAGGAACATCTTCCACTAGACCAGGTTGCTCAAAGCCTCATCCAACCTGGCCTTGAACACTTCCAGAGAGGAGCAGCCACAACTTCTCTGGGCAGCCTGTTCCAGTGTCTGAGATGTTTCAAGGTGTCACATGTGGTACATTGACGTTGCAGTTACAGGGAACCTACAATTAGAGCAAAATTATTTTGGGAGCAAAAATAGATTCCAGCTCAGACCAGAGGGAACCAGCTTGTTTGTGATGCTTATTTCTTAGTTGTCAGTAGATGGGATATTTTCCCAGTCATGGCATCTATGTGATGGTAGGATTAGCAGATGGACTGCAAGGCAGTGGCAGGTAGCCTGCAGAGTGCTGGGGCTGAAGAATGGTAGGGTTTGTGCCCTGCACAACTTCTGTTTTTCTCACTTTTCAGTAATTGCATTTGTTGGGTCTTTTTTGACCAATGAGTGGATTTAATTGTAGTCCAGAAGAGGTTTTTGTTGTCAGGTGATAAAAAGAATGTAGAATGTAATTGTTCTTAACACTTTTCAGCACCCTGTTTATCTGTCCTTTTCCTTCCTCTGAATTTTATCTGTTTCAATTTCATTAGATTGTTATGTTGTTTTCTGTGCGTCCTCATGGGTTTGAACTTTGCCTGCCCTGCTTCCTGATTTTGCAGATTTTCCAAGATACCATAATTCCCCCAAAGGTCCCGTATTGGATACGTAACTTTAGATAGTTTCTGGTGGTTTGTATTTTAGATCATGGCTGTTTAGCACATTTTGAAGGATCTGGTTACAGACAGCTGTTGAATAGATTGCATGGACCCTTTACTGCAAACCCAAAGAGAACAAGAAAAAATTGACCTCGTGTAAATAGATTTTGGGCCAAACTATCTCTCAGGTTTGAATCTGAGTGATATCCATTTCCCCTTTTCTTCTCTTTCTCTCCCAGATATTTCCTGTTATTACTGTTCTTTGCTAAGAAGTAAAATTGTAAACCAGTATCTCCATGGACAGGTATGGAAATGGTCCCTACACCCAAAGAGCAGAGACCCATTGACCCAGCACAGGACAGGTACCATTACCCATACTCCCTTATGGGCAATGAAAATACTTTGACACTATCAGGCCAGCATAGTTAGCGTGTGCTAAATTATCAAAAGGTCTGGGTTTTCTCATGGCCTGAAGCAGTATGTGCCCTCCCACCACATATTTGCTGTTACAAGCAATTGATGGCCAAGCAACAGTAGGAGAACTGTTTCATCACAACTTTTCGGTGTTAAGACAATTCAGCTCTTGCTAAATTGCTGAGCTTTCCAAACTCTCTATAACCATTTTGGTCACTGAGCAATGTGCATGCTTCACCATAATTTTCATGATACATCTTGATAGGATACTTTGTAATAAAATCACTTCTAAAAATGCATTTGCAAGTTGCAACAATATTTTTTAAGCAGAATAATCTTCCTCTGTTTTGTCTCTATGATTAAGCATCTGAGTTTATTTCATATATTTTGTTTTATGCAGCTTAACATAAGCAAAAGAAACAGTTCCCCAAAACCTCACTTTAAAAAAAATATTTTGACGTGATTTACTGAAGTTATCTGATGGATTTCAGAACAAATATATGTCTTCTTGCCTTCCTATAATACTATGTGTAATAGCTGTGGCTGTCTGCATTTTTCCACATTGATAAGATGAGGAATGTAGAATTTCTGCAGTCTCCATTTGTTATTTGGGACAAAAAGGATAATACCTTTTCTGTAGCATTTGCTACTTGCCCTGTACTGCTTGCAGCTTACCCTTTTTCTCTGCTGTCTGCTTGTTTCATTGACCATATCCGTGAGGCAGAATCTGTCAGTACCCAGATAATGCTGTCACTTCTGCAAACATGTTTCCTACTGATGTTTTTGTATTGATGGAGAATATAGCTGAAGCATCAGCGCTTCACTGTTACATAAATGTAAACCTTGCATATATGAGCATCAGCGCAAACTTCCCTGCCATGTTGCTGCCTGGTTCTCTAGGTGGGGTGGAAATCAGCTAGGGAGGAGGTGGGTAGAAGTCTTCTGCTTGTTTTATAAAATGGGGCAGATGGCAGATGGATGCATTGGCAGCACTGGCAGAGCAAAGCCAGTCTGGCAAGTGTTTGCAGATGGTTGATGTGAGAAATGCTGAAGGTCAGCACTAGGGACTCGATTAGCAATTGCAGAGTCCTGAAGACACTGAAATTTGCTGCAGCTCAGCCACTGGAAAAGGCTTTGCAGGCATTTAGCAAAAATAATGGTCATCACTACCAAAATCCTACTGTTGGGTTGTCTTGAAGGTCTTAAGGTTATGGTACCATGGTGGTTTTTTGTCAAGAACTTCTACATGTCAGGATAGAAAACTTTCTGCCAAGCTCTTCTCAACAACCTCATCTGAGACCCTGAGCTCCATCCAGAAAAATGTTTCACTGTTGTTTTTTCTGCACAGTTTGAGTGATGTTTCCTGAAGCATAGAGAATAGTCGGTGCCTTTGAGTGAAGCCCTTGACCCTTGTTACAAGAAACTTCTGAGTACAGAGTATGTCATTTCCCCTCCTCCAGCCACTTCCTGGGTAAGGCTGCTTCCACTGATGTGCTCTTTTGAAAATGGCACTGAATCTACAATAAAGGAAAGCTTTTTCAGTGACATGAGACAGTAGCACTTTTGCCCATTGCAAAGAATATCACGGAAGGAGGATTTATTTGCTGTTTATACAGGAGATCCATAACATCCTTAGGATTCTTACTGTATGGCACACCCTCCCTGTTTTCTGCTCTGCTGTACCACAATCTTCCCTACAGATATTTTTAGAAAAGCAAAACTTTGTCTTCTTATTTTTGCCTGAACCAAATGGATCAGCAGTGTGAGCAACAGGGGTTCATCTCTATGTCAAAGACTTACTCTGTCAGAGCAATGGAAACCCTGAGTTACATATGTAGTACAAAAAGATGGACAAAAGGTCTTATGATATGAAGGAGCATCTCCTATTTTCTGTTTATGTAAGTTTGTTTTTTTTTTATTGCTTCAGTGAGGTCAGATCTCACTAGTGAATTAGAAATAGAGAGTTTTAATTCATTTTCTAACAAGAATACTGGACGTTTGACAGGACTTTTAATTCCTTTCAAAATGAAGCATCATACATGCCAGGCACAAGTTCTGAAAGTAAATAGTGAATATTTTATTTGTTTAAATTTCCAGTACCTAAAGGATTGTCTAACCATACTCTGATAAAACCTTCCTTGGTTCGAAGAAGCTCTTTCTGCTACCTGCAGACATTTATCTCAGTGCGGTGATAGCTGGTTACTTGTCTGAATATGTACTGTCACACAGAGGGGACATTTTCCCCCCTAATAAACTGGCACATATTTATGCTGCAAAAAGTCAGCCATCCTAACCCAAGATCTCATGTTCCTATTTCCTCTTAGAAGCATCCTCTATACTATGGGTTTCACTGATGTCATTGTTCCTGTTCTTGCAATAAGGTGCTATTTCTTCCAAGAAAGGCTGGGAGAATCTGGGTCTGTTAACCACTCATAGACATGTTTTGGTAGATTCAGGAGACTGTGTGACTATTGCAAGCTGAAAATCTGCAGTGCTGATTTACCCCTTTGTATAAACCAGGCTGTAACCACTTACTCACCTGAGACCCAGCTAAGGGAAACCCAAACACCACACTGCTCAAAAGACATTCCAGCAATAGAGCATTTCTGTACTTTACATACAGTAGTACCTCTAAAATGAAGCATAGTTGGAAGGGACCCACAGAGATGATCGAGTCCAACTCTTGCCCTAGCACAGTACAATCACAAGATTCAGACTGTGTGTCTGAAGGCATTGTCCAAATGCTTCTTGAATATTGTCAGGCTTGGTGCCATGGCCACCTCCCTGGGGAACCTGTTCCAGTGCTCCACCACCCTCTGGGTGAGGGACCTTTTCCTAATGTCCAACCTAAACTTGCCCTGGCACATCTTCCTGACATTTCCCCTGGTCCTATCATTGGTAGCCACAGAGAAGAAATCAGACTTGTCAGGTTCTGAATTCCTTCCACAGTTGGCGTTTGTATGGACCTCTTGTTGCCCCAGAAAGAGTCATTTTATATCATGTTATGATGTCCCTTGTTTTCAGTTTCATCTCCAGAATTTGGGAATATTTTCTAGTGACTTATGAGGGTTCTAAAAGCCGACACCTTTCCAATTTTACATACCACACAAGTTTATTTAAGGCCAAATCTACCAAGCAGACTTCATGAGCTGGTAGCTGTGGCCCTCAGAGTGCAAGGTACACAGCCTGGGCAGACCTAAGCAAGCTAATAGAAACCATTACACAAGAAAAGCTGAATTTACGCTTAACAATTATTTGTTAATGGGAATGAAATTACTGTACTGTTAAGAAGCAAAATTTCTCTGGTATCCTTAAAACTGCATTGGAAGTGCAGAGCTGCCAGTGTTTCTGTACTGATGAAATGCTCTAAATATAGGTAGAACCTGAAGTTACTTTCCAAGTTGATTTGCTTAAACTATTGCGAATGCCTTTGTGCACACTGTTACATAAATGTAAACCTTGCATATA
>NW_010294797.1:0-10647 GCF_000700745.2 Antrostomus carolinensis
CTCTGGATGGCATCCCATCCCTCCAGTGTGTGAACTGCATCACACAGCTTGGTATCATCAGCAAACTTGCTGAGGGTGCACTCAATCCCACTGTCCATGTCACTGACAAAGATGTTGAACATCACCCGCCCCAACACCAACCCTTGAGGGACACCACTCGTCACCATTTTCCACTCAGACACTGAGCTGTTGACCACAACTCTTTGAGTGCGACCATCCAGCCACTTCCTTATCCACTGAGTGGTCCATCCATCAAACCCCTAGGTTTCTAATTTAGAGACAAGGTTTTAATGCGGAACAGTGCATGTAATGGAAGTGTCTGAAGCTTTTGACCCTTGGGCTACCGAAGGACTTGGAGCCCTTTTCATCATGAGAAAATATCTAGAGACAACAGCCACAAACTGCTCCATGTGTGTAACTAGGGTTCACATCTGTTCATATGGAATAGGCAGGGTAGAATCCTCTGGCAATCAGAGCCACTCCTTTGCCTTCAGGAAGGCCTGGCCTTGACTTTTGTTGCTCCCTGGCAAAAGCGAGATTGCACAGTGCATTAAAGAAGCCCAAGAAAATCTCAAAGAGGCATTTGTTCTGATTTTACGTCATTATTACAGTATGATCCTCTTTTATATGAGGTAGATGCCTGGTTGATCTAATTTTAGAGTACCACCTTGTTATATTGCAGATGCCTGCAAGCCACACAATATTATTCCACCAACCAGGTGGCAGAACGAGACAGAAGAAAACAGATTTTTTTCTCTCCTCAAAGTCCAATTTTTCAATGTAATCACTGCAGTTGTTTTTCAGCTCCTTCCATAAAGGGAAGACTCTGAGTGAAATAATTACAGACCTTCTCTGAGCACTCTGACCTGCTAGAGCATAGAAAATACAAGAGCATTAACTGATTTATCTGTACAAAGAGAAGCAACAGAGAATACATTCAAGCAAACCCCTTCCTATTTCCCTCTCTATAGTAACTTGGAGGAAGTTTTTTTTTCCTATTGTGTATTTTTATGAGGTTTGTGTTATAATTTCTAAATACATGGTGACCCAGTATTTGCCTCAGTAAGTAGCTCTGAGATCTTAGTGAATTTCCCTGTAGGAATTTTATAGATCAAAACAGATTTTTCTAACTCCAGCGGATTTCTGTTACATCAGAGACCCATTGCATTCCTCCCTTGTGCTTGCAACCATTAATTTGGTTAACAAGAAATGCTCAGCCATAAAATAGCCTGAAGAATAACACTGTACTTCTGCAAAAACAGGGACTTGATGCAATGGTTTGTGTAATAACTTCCCAATCAACAGCCTCAGTAAAAAAACCCCCATAATTATCTGTTCCACTTATACCTTTCTGAAAAGAAAGTTTGTATATGCCTATGTAAAACTCCTCAAAACTAGCTGATGAGTCTTTTCACACGTTGTGTGATAGATATGTGTGTGTACATGTGGCTGTCCAATTAAGCAGTGTGTGGGAGCCTTAGCCTTTGTGCAGCCCTCAAGTTTACCCCATCAGTTTGTGCTGGATGTGCTCTATGCAAACAAGAAATACTGAATGTGGTGCAAAAGTGGCTGGGTGAAATTCCTGAACCTGAGTTACCCAGATGTTGTGTGGGGTGATCGAACGGACACTCTGGCTTTGAACTCTGGTGGACCTGGGTACAGGGCAGTAAACATGAATGGTGTTTCCAAACTGGAACGTATAAATGTGTTAGCTAGCAAGGTGTTAGTGGTGATCAGCAAATTTAGGAGTCCAACCTACAACACCTAAGGAAAGTTCATACCTTTTGCCTGGTCCACAGAGAAAAAAAAAAAAAAATCAGTGTTTTTAAGATGGGGTGTAGGGATAACAAGTTATCCCTTTTAGCACAGGAGGAGCCACACTCTTTAAAAAAAAAATTGTTTTAGCTCATCTGAGTAGGTTCTCAGCTTCCCTAGACATCTTTCCATGGTGGCCAAAAAGGGTGTGTTTTTCCAGCCATATTAGCTCTGTGAAGTTATGGCAGAAGCAGTCCTAATCCTTATTAACAAACTTGTTATGGAGCTAGGGTGCTTGACACCATGTTAGCTGACCATAAAGGGCCTAGGTTTCCCCATATGCTTTACCTTGGCTTGCTAAGCATATCTTAAATCCAGAGTGCCTATATACATTGGAGTCTCCAGACAAGCACAGAAACTTTTACACACCATCCCTCTACCCCAGCACAGACAGGGCCTCTTCCCTAAAGGAAAAAGTAAGTAAAGGATGAGGTTAGGTGGTGATTAAAATATAAAGTGCAATTATATGGCACTTTTAGAACTCGGTTCAACATGGATTCAATAACAAGATCAGGTTGATGAAAACAATTTTGCTGCCTTTCTGTCCTGGAAGGGTAGGAATGGGGCTTGAAATCAGAGCTTTCCTGGTTGAGAGCATTGCTGGGCATAAAGGCATCAGTGGCTTTGTGTCAATATCCACATCCTGATGGAAAAGCATGTACAGCGTTGCTGGGATTTGCAAAGCACCCAAGCTGCAGGAAGGGGAGATGCTCCAGCCACTGGCCCCTGCTGTGGCAGTCCTGGAAGCTGGCAGCCATGCACCTTGTTTGCCAAACATACACGGTGGCATGTGAAAACATTAAAAATTCATTCGCCTAACAGTCGTATCTGCATGTGAAAAGACTTGCAGGCAAAGGGCTTTTGATGCAGAAGACTTTGTTGTCATTAACTACAGAGACATTTTTTCTGTCTCTGTTATATCCAGACCTCATGTTACAAGAGATAATTGCTTCTGAAGTGCATTTAGGCTGTAAAATTGTTATATGAAAAAGCAATGTACTAATAAAATTCTTTTTCTGGTACTCTGTACATTAATATCCTTTTGAAATAAGGAATTGCTCTGTGATCAGTGATGATGTATCTTTTTTTAAGAAAAAGATTCAGTAACTGGTTCCCAAGGAGCTGTGATCATTTTCTGTTTTCTGCTGTGACCTTTTTATCATTACACCAGTTGAGTCTTGTCTCAACAGTGTGACTATATAGTGTCCAAGCTGCACTGCAGAAAAAAAGATAAGTAGTTTATCTTGTTAATAAGAATGGAAATGCATGGGATTTTCTACTGACATAGAAAATTTTCTTTATTGCCTCTTTCCAAGGAAAAAAATCCCTAGGAACATGACTCATATCGTAGGCAAGAAGGAGTGGTTTGTGGTCAGTAGCTCCCAGGAAAGCGAAGACCCCACCATTTTGAGCGTTGTTCATTGTGGAACAGAGGAGAAACATGAAATTGTTGTTCCCAATTTCTCAATACAGTACCAATGTGGCATTAGGTCTCAGTTGAGTGGTACTTGGGCTTCAAATCCAACAATGTATAAAAATAAATGTCACTTAAGCTGGGAATGTGGGAGAAGGAGAAAGAGAAAGGTAGAGAAAGAGAAGTAGAAAGAAGGAGAAGGAGAGGGAGGAGATGGAGAAGGTGAAGAAGGAGAAGAAGGAACTATTTGTGTAGCCATTGAGGAATGTTACCATGATACAATTAATCAGATGTGTCTCTCTGTACTTCAATGGGAGGAGTATTTTAAAAGGAACTAAAAAGTGCTGTAGAACGTAGGGGGAGTAGGAAACATGCCGCATATTTGGTAAGAACAGTGAATATACTCAAACTAAAAACTCATCCAATGTTTCATTTTCCCTGAACAAGAACTAAAGCAGGCACTGTTTAGTAATTTTAGTAATTTTTTTGAACTTTTGTTAGCACTGAATAAATATGAATTTCTAAAGACTGTGAATTAACTATAAAATTGGCATCTCCTATGAGGAACATCTTCAATGTGCAAGCATAGCCTTTTCAACCTCTTCTTCAATCATTGCTGCTCCATGCTCTCCCAGCCCTGTGCACCCCAACATATGTTGTGCACATCTTCCTTCTTATGCCAAAACACATCTTCTCACTGAGACACTAGCACAGACTGGTCCAGAAAAAGGATTTTTCTGGACAGGCTGACTCTTAGCCCCAGCTAAACAGCTTAGGTTTGGAGGTGCTTGCCATCACAGAATGTTGGGGATTGGAAGGGACCTCAAAAGATCATCTAGTCCAATCACCCTGCTGGAGCAGGAACCTAAATGAGATCACATGGAAAGGCGTGCAGGTGGGTCTTGAATGTCTCCAGAGAAGGAGACTCCACAACCTCCCTGGGCAGCCTGTTCCAGGGCTCTGTCACCCTCACAGTAAAGAAGTTTCCTCTGAAGTTTAAGTGGAACCTCCTGTGTTCCAGCTCACACCCATTGCCCCTTGTCCTACCACTGGGCATCACTGAGAAGAGCCTGGCTCCATCCTCATGACATTTGCCCTTAACATATTTATAAACATTAATGAGGTCTCCCCTCAGTCTCCTCTTTTCCAAGCTAAAGAGCCCCAGCTCCCTCAGCCTTTCCTCATAAGGGAGATGCTCCACTCCCTTAATCATCTTGGTGGCTCTGTGCTGGACTCTCTCAAGCAGTTCCCTGTCCTTTTTGAACTGTGGGGCCCAGAACTGGACACAATATTCCAGATGCAACCTCACCAGGGCAGCATAGAGGGATGCCATGTCGTTTCTGGCAGTCCTATGCAGGTCATTGCATGCTGTTTCCCTCAGTGCGCCCAGTGAGTGCCCCACATCCCTTGGTTTCTGCCCCTCTTGTAGTGTCCTGGCCAGTTTTAGGGGCTGATGTTTTCTTGTGTCAACTATGTTGGAGTCCCCAGACTGCTTACCATGCTGCTATTTATTTGCCAGAGCTGGAATAATTTCAGACCCAGCTGACCCAAAAGCTTCACTGGAAACTTCTCCACTCCAGCTTGCCTCTCAGTGGAGAAACAGGCACAACAGGTAGAATTTCATAAGCAGCTGATGTGAAGCTCCCACAGAAACCACAGGTACTTTCTGGGATACATTGTAGAGCCTGCTCAGTGAGGAAATCAGTGCTAAATATAACAACAAATTGCTGCTTGATGAGTAAGATTTCGTTTGGCAGAAAGGATTCCTCCAGCGACTTCATTGGCATAAATACTCAAGGTGTAGGAAGCCTTGTAATGGAAAGGATGAGGATGGCAGGGTAGCAGGGTGGGGCTGAGGGAGGGTGGTCTGGAAGTTTGTAGTCTTAATTTATATCGAGCAGATCCTTCAATATTTTCAGAAGCTGAACAAGATCATGTATTTTTGCACAAGGACAGGAAAATGCATAGACAGTCTTTTCAATGTGGCAAATGCAGAGGAATAAAATGTGTTTATTGCAAATTTTTCCTATAGGAAATATACGCATTTCTATAGGAATAAAATGATATTATAAATAATTCCTATAGAAAGGCACACATGAAGCAACTGGCATGATTTACTGAAAAAAAAAAAACAGATGTTGACATTTCCAGGAGATCTTACATGAGAACGACTGAGTATCTTCTTGCATTTGGAAAATAAATGCTAAAGATGAGACAAACCCACTACTGCTGGTATTCATTATGGCATTATGAGCTGGGAAATCTCAATTCTTGCAGGTTAAAGTGAAACTAGGGGTCAAATTTTCTCTTTAGTGGGGAAGTCTGTGCAGGGAAGGTGAAGTTATGAGTCTGTGCTGCCCTGCAGTGCCTGATGTCCTCGCAGACATCAGTGTCTTCCCCAGCTCTCTCAGGAATTTTTCTCTGTTTGCCTTTGGTCAGCATGCCACACAAGTTGGCAGCGCTCATTCCTGGTCTGCGTGTAGTTGCAAACTGAAATAATAGCAAACAGGCCTGAAAAACAGGAAAACTAATTATTGCAACATTGCAATTAATATAATAGGGTGATCGAGAGTGCAACTGGTAAACAGCTAGATAATGGGCCACTGAGGAGGATGTCTGGAGTCCATCAAAGACACTTGTGGTGTTTTATGACAAAGACATCCAAATACAGTACTTGAAGATGTACAGCATGAATAGAACGCATGGTGCTGCTAATGATAGGTGCTGGAGTACATGCTTAGCATAAGGATAAAATAATTATGCACTTAAAAACATGTGCTAAATGCATGATAGATGGTAACAACCAAAAGGCATGATGCAAAGCATAAGGGACTGACTAAACCTAAGTTCCAGGGAGGTGGTGATGTGGACTGCCTTCGTGGCTTTCACCTCATTTATCAACACTTGAGTGCTGCAGTGAGCTTGGACGCTACTGACCGTCAGTGCCCAGTGCACAGGTAGCTGGCTCCCAGTATCTGGTAGGCATGCACAAGCCCAACCAAAAAACCAAAAAACCTGCAGCTTTGAGTGCCTCCCTCAGAAAGTACCTGGAGAAGGGAGAGAGCCACTGTCCTGCCATTGAGCTGACACAATTAGTCACTGCTGTGACAGCTCATTGCTGCTGGTGGGTGTGAGAGGGAGAAAAGATGAGAGCTTGAGAGGAGGCAAGGGAGGAGCGGATTGGGAAAACACAAAAAGGCAGAGCCATACATAGCCAGACAGGGTTAATCCCAGTGGAGTTTATGATTCTTCCCCCTCTTGCAGCCCCAGAAATCTCAGAAACCTCAGGATGACTACGTAAATGCGCACACACATGATGAAAAGTTATTTAGGCAGGTGCAGCAGGATGGAGTTTTTTCAGTGCTGCTGTCAGAGTGAGAGCTGCCAGGGTACGTCTGTGTCACATCCGTGGTGGTCTGCAGCCAATCCATATGTTTTTTGCCAAAAACAAGGGCCTGGACTAAAGCAGTAGAGTATTTTCCCCCACGGAAGTAGTTGTTTTGTTTTGTTTTTGTTTTTTTTTAAAAAAAGAAGATAAGTGAAGGCATAGTTTGATTAACCCCAAAGCTGTCTGGGCAAAGAGGCTTGCCTGGGACCCTAGCAGACAGATCACTAGCCTTGGGGGCTGAGGGTCCGAATTATTGCTCTGAGCATATTAGGCCATCACTTTCTTTCCTCCTGGAGATGCTCCTCACTGTGCATCAGATGATTCTGTGCCTGCTGGATGGCAGGGTGGCAGGATGGGTGGGTGGATGCCTTGGGGCGTTTGCCTCAGGCATGAGCGTGGAGTTCAGACCTGTGCTCCAATTAACAGGTGTCAACACGGTGTGAAACTGCTCTACTCCAGAGGCTGAGGTGAAACTCAGGTTCCTCACCCAACAGCTGCGGCAGAGGAGGGCTCTGCACTGTGATCTGCTCACCTTTCTCTCCCTTTTCCCTGCTAAGCTTTAACATTTTGATGTTTAATTCTCCTGTGGAGCAGGGACACTACCAGAAAGCTGGAAGAAATACACAGAATGTGAACAGCATGTATTTTAGGCTATTTATATTCCAGCAAGGAAAACTTAGGTGAGATACAAAAGTCTCAGCAAATTGTGTTTCATGAAAGGAAGAGAGTCACCTTAAAATGCTTTTCAGGATCAGTAAAATTAAGTAAGAAGAAAGAATTTGAGAAGCAGTGCTTAATTTTAAAACACAATACATTATACTTAGTCTGTCACTGGCCTTTTTCACTGAAGGGTTAAAACATTTTATGAGGAAGAAGGTTAATGTAATTTATATTAAAAATTATTATTATTATGGCAGAGAAATTGGGGCAAGTATTTTTATTCATGCCCATATTCTGGCAATAACAATTTACTTTTCTAGTACCTGTGGGACCCTGATGAAGAACTGTAGATGATATTACAAGACATTGGTACCACACAGACATACAAGTGGCATGCTGGCAGGGCAGCAGCACAAAGAGAGTATGATAGCAGGAAGAACCACTTTACATCTACATCCTTGTGCATTGCTTTTCCACCTGCAGGGTAGCTGTCAGTGTGCTAAAGCCAGTGGGGTTACAACAGAGATTAATTTAGCTATTATCTGCAGAACTTTTCAATAGATGTGTTGTTGCTATCACTGTATTGCCACTTGAAGACTTTCACGGCATATGGGATGTACTGAACACACAAATCCTTCAGTTACTCACAAAATGCTGTGAAAATTGTAGGTGGCTCAGTACTCAAGCAAACAGCACTTGTAGCTCCCAGTTACTAGCAGGATGCCATGTACGAGCCCACAGTGTACTTGAGAAATTAGTAGATAAATAGCGTGGACGGGGAGACTTGAAGCATTTTAGCTTTTTCTATAGGTCTATTGCTAACAGATCTGAATGTGCGATGGTTAGTTCTCAGCATGTTTATAATACCAGGTCTTCAGCTCTTTAAGGCAGAGCCCATCTCTTATCATGGGCGTAGATAGTTCCCAAGCAAAGCAAGCTCCCAACACCTATGGGCTCTCGAAAGTCTAGCTATTGTAATGGACACAAATTATTTCATAAAACACAAGGTTGTCTGGTCAGAGGAGGCTTTGTACAGAAATGTTAACCTCTGAATAAATAGTATGTTATGTTGATTTAAAAAATATGTAAGCAGAAGATTTCAAATTGACAGCTCATCTTTGTTAGGATATATTAAGAGGAATATAGTGTATGATACAGTCCATGTAAAAGAATTATTTAGCAAGTCCTGAGGGGAAAAGAGATCATATGAGCAACTGGGAAAGTGTCACAAGAAAGCAAGGGGAATATCCTGCAATATAGGTTATGGCAGCTGGGACTAAATATGTTATTTCAGATCTACTTAAATTGGCTCCAGATAGCTTTGCCTCAGACTGAACTAGAAAAATAAATTGAGAAGGAGCTGCTTCCCTGGGTCTGAAGAGGGTAGGGAAAGCCGGGTGGCCTGGGATGTGCAGAAGGTATTTTGTGAGTTATGGATTAAAAGAAGACAGAATTCTTACTGCTGTGTCATATTGCAGGGACAGTTGCCATAGCACCATTTGCTGCTAAGAATAGATTTCTGTAGCCCAGCAGCAGGTCAAAATATTTATAAGAGTTAAGCTTTTCTTCAGGGACAATTCAATGGAAATGCAGAACCCTGTACACAACTGCTGAAAAGCACAAGATGTAACTCATATGTCCTAGCCCCATGCTAGAATGAAATGGGGTAATTTGGACACAGGCATTTGTTATTTGACATGAGCTTCCATGAAAATCAAAGTAGTTTGTGACACTTGGTCCACCTCACCTGAACCTTGTATTGGGAGATAAAGAAACAGAACTTGAATGGTGAGGCATCCCCTTTTAAAGCAGAAGATTTTGTAAAACAAGGGGACGACTGAGACAGAACAATTGATCTGAAATTATTTTTCCTCTCACCCACTGATTTTTCCTTCATAGGGAACCTGGCAGCTCTCTGCACTTCCTGTGGTACATTACAGAGACTTCTGAGTCTGAAGCAGGACTGTGCTCTCTGCAGTTGGCTCCAAAATATGGCTGGCAATCCAACTGCCCAGGTCAGAAGCAGGTCAAAGGCACCATGACACAGACACCCCTTTCAGGCACAGAAATAACTTTCCCCAAAGCAGAGGCTTGGAGGCAGCAGCTGGAAGTAGGTTGCCTACTTGAGCTTGCATTGTGCATTGGTGCAGCATGGGAACTGCCCTTGCTCCCCCAGCAATTACCAAGTAGAATCAGAGAGATGTTGAGCTGTACAAAACAATTCCCAGCACTGTGGTGAACCAGCATCTGATCAGTGAAACACCCAGCATCTGATCAGGGAAACACGCTGCTAATATTGGATCCTCTGCAATGCAATAGATCCACCTTCCCTGCCTCACCTACGTGTGGATGCACACCTGGACCAGAATGTCAGGGCAAACTCTGCACAAGCATTTCTCCTGATGTGGAGCAGGGTTAAAAGTTGGAATTCAGACTATTCTTCAGGAAGAAAAATAAAAGGTCATGACAGTCTCCATAAAAAATCACCACTTCTTGTCAATTATAACAATTCTGACATAAGACAGTACTTATGAGAGTCACAGTGCCACCCCTCATACCACATTTGATTAAACCCAAGAGACAGGTAAGCTGTGGACAGAGGATGCTCACTCTTTTTTAGCAGTTCTGGGGGATTATTGTGCTTTATGGAAATATCAAAGAATGGGAGAAAAGGGTAAGCAAAAAGGAAAGGGAAAGGCAACCATAAGAATCAGTCATCTTTAGAGGATATCAATTGAGTACACTGACTCTCTGGAAAAATAATTATATATATTCTGCCTCTGAGCACTACTGCAGAACAAGTAGCTTGTTCTGTGCCGGGTATCTGCTAATGGTTTATCTCCACTTTCATCTACCACTCTCATCAGCAGATCATAACTTTGAAACTTGGGTGTATAAAATAAATGAGATGGACAGGGGTTTAATACTGACAAAAACCCCACCCAGCTAGTTCTTAAAAATCACCAAAGCACTAACAGCTTCCTCTTATTCTTTTCTGACATGCTTGAGCTATACACAGAGCTTCCCACAGCATTAGCGTGACACAATCTTTTTTACTTCCTCACCGTAACACTCACAAGAAGACATTTGCTGACTGTATGTATTTGTTCCATGAATATCTGCATGGTACCTTCTCTTTCTGTTTCACCCACACCTTCCTATATCAGCTCATCTTTGCTTTAATTAAATCTCATCATTTTAGAGGTAGATATAAGCTGGACAGCAGCGCGAGCCATCTACATGCATAAGAAATTTCCCATAAGGGGTTATAAGAGAAGCCAAAGTGGCACATGGACACATCCTTAAGTGTGTGTGTCTTAGTGCTGGTCTTACTGGAGAGAACAGTTATCAATCTACTTTCCTTTCAGCA
>NW_010294797.1:10661-10866 GCF_000700745.2 Antrostomus carolinensis
AGCAGGAAACAGGAATATGCTATTGGCAAAACACACAGCATGCCTTCCTCTTAACTACAGCCTAACTTACCAGTAAAATAAATGCATGACTCTGCTTGTGCTGACCTATAGCTAGGATAATTTTGATAGCACAGTTCAAAAATAGAAGCCAGGCCATAGAGTCAATGTTGGGGATTTCTTATTATTTGGAATGCCCCATAACAAG
>NW_010294797.1:10882-23671 GCF_000700745.2 Antrostomus carolinensis
CGTGTAGGAGGAGTGTGAAGAAATACGGATCCTCTCAGCACATGAAGCTCTTTGCAACTGTGCACACGGTATGAAGGTTTAGCAAGCTCGGAGAAAGCGTACAGGAAGCGGGTAGGAGTAGAAAACTAAAAAAGAAAAAAGTAGAAATAGGATTAACTCAGTCCGGTCAGTTCTCCCACTGTGTTGTATCTGGGCCAAAACCACTGTGTTCTACAGAGCACACACTGTAGGAGGGAGGACTGCAGGTGGAGAAGTCACTGGAAACATGCGTACAACTCCTGAGGGAAAAATCACTGACTCGGCTGTGTATGAGACAGGGTCAGGAACCTGGAAAGCCACTTTGGCTGCTGTTATGCTGGGCTATTTGCAGTACATGCTGCGTACAGGTATGCTAGATATCACTGGAGTAGGGCACGGTGCTGCAAGGCTTCAGAGGCAGAGGCAGGCAGCATCCCCTTACCAAGCTGGTAATGATATTATATCTGCAGCCATTCTGCCCTAACATACTTTTAAAGTGATTGCTGTCTTTCTAAGGGACATGAAGCTTGCTGTATCACCTGGGAACATACCTGCTTATGATGCGGTGGTGGGGTGGGAGGTGTGGGCGCCCCAGCTCCAGCCCTTCTGACAGTGATATCCCAGCAGAGAAGTGGAGAGCACCTCCTGCATCCTTTCAGTTGGTAGGTTTATCTGTGGGCTTTTTGTTTTGCAGCTGGTAGCTCTATTCTAGGTTGAAGGTAATTTTTATCTGTATTACTAAGGTACTGTGAAATCTAATGCTCACCTTGTGAGAAATGTAGGAATGCTGCTACAAGTTATCAGTATATATATTCTGAGTCACTACCTTCTTTGAAGTGACAGGATTTGGGTCATAATAAAACAGAAAACTCTTTATCCATTGACATCTGATATCAACTGAATGCATGCACTTGCAGAAAAAAATATGTCTTCTAGATCAGGGAGATAACACACCTTGTTTCCTGTAACCAACTTCTTTACCCGTCACTGGGACACCATACTCCTTACCTTGTCAATCTCTGCTATTGACTTCTCAACCAGTTTCCTTTTGCCACCACTTGTGCTGTTTCTTGTTTTGTCTTCTGCCTTTCTTCTCCCTTCACTTTCAAGCTCTCTCTTCACTGCTCAGAAATGTGCAGTTAACATCTCCATCCCTGCCACTTGTCACTGTTGCTTTTCCCAGTCATCTGTCCTGTCTACACCCCATGTTGAACGAGCAGTAAGAGGAGACGCTAAGCTCAGAGGCAGCAGTGGGAAACCATTGATTTGGCAGCCATTGACTTGGGAGACCAGAACTGAGTGATGCATGTTGTCAGTGCATGTTGATGCGGGCAATCAGAGGAGAGAAAAGCACCTATTGTTTTCCTTTCAAGTTCTAGGGTCTCCCGGGGATATTTTTGCTCACTTAGTTTTTTCTGCCTCAAATTATGCAGTTCACAGGAAGTCTCCTCATATAAGAGATTATTGAGAAAAATAACTTTTTACACAGATCAGCTGCAGGCTTAAAGATGTTATACACTGAAAGAAGCCAGTTGCATCTTCTTATCATAACCTGCTGATTAAATTATGCAAAGATACTGGGATAGGGAGTCCACTGTCCTCATTATTTTCTGTTTTAGAATCACTGGAATGTACCTGGTGGACAGAAGACTTGTCCTGTGGTTTTATAAAAGTAGCATCATTATTTACAAAACAACACTCAAAGCAACAAGCAAACATGGCCCACGTGAAGAGTTGATGGTACCATTTTTCTATACTAAGGCAAAAAGATAAAGCATTAATGCAAATGATTTTCATGTGGTCTATGAAAGGCAATAAAAAATAAAAATCCCAGAAGTCATGTCTGTGAAAGAGCACATTGTGCATCTCCTCTTTGAAGGACACTTCACAAAGTACTTATTTTTTCAAAATTTCAAATTGTGAACCACTGGAAATGTGAGAGCAAAGCACCAGGAAAATAGAAGTTTTAGAGGCAGAAGCAACACTTGACGGGTCTGGATGGCATTGCATTTGGACCTGGTCACTACAACTCATCAAAAATGCTTAGTCAACTTTCAGTAGAATTGAGAAATTCAAACAGCCTGCAAATTTGGGAAGTCATTTTGGCACTGCTTTAACAGAATTGTCAGGACAGACTTCTCAAACAGAGAAATTTCATTTTAAAAAGCAGTATTTCCAAATTTTTACTCAGACAGAAATTTTGATTTGTTTTTCCCAGATTTGGCTGACCTAGCTTCACGTGAGTGCCTGAGGTCCTCCTGGAGAAAGGGGGTTAGGGCAGCTGCCCAAACCGTGACAGCCCAACTTGGTAGAAACCAAGCCACACATGTAGGCAGGAGCTTGCCATCCAGGTCAAACTCCATCTGGGTTAGCAAGGCTACTTCACAAATCACACAAAGTGATGCCAGTTTTGCCTCTCTGCAAAAGGAACAGGAAGTCTGCCAGAGCACAGTACTAAAACTGTCTACCAAGGCTGGCTTTTAATGTCAAAAGTGTGCCTCCTAAATTTTTTACTCTATGGGGAAAAAAAACAAATCTTGAAGGTCATCCTCTATGCTTACAGACTTATCTAGAAGTTTTTATATATGCATTTAACTTTCCAGCTGGATCAGCACCAGCCACTTCCATGTCATGTGCCGCTCCAGTGACAGCACAACCAAGAAGGCAACCAAGCCTTTTGTATGCACGATCCTACCACACTGGGAAGCCTTGTCTGGAAGCTCTGTCCATCCTTGATTTAGCCAGAGCTGCTGGCAGAGAGGACATCTACCTACCTGTGTGAATTCTCCTGGGACATACCCTCTGGGGACCATAGGCAGAGGTCTCTTTGGTGACCACCTGGAAAGAAAGCAACTGTCCAGTGCATGCTACTGCTTTGCAATGCGGCTGAGGAAGAACCACATTTTTGGCTGCAGGGGTCCCCAGCACGTCCATGGACACACTTGACTGTAGATGGCAGCTGTTGCAGCAGCACCGATTATAAACCTATTCAAAAGATGGGATTCAGCCCTGCTGAAGCACAGATACTAAACCTGTGGATGACCTCAGCTAAGGATTCGCAGAAAGAAGGGCAGCCTTAATCTCTCTCAGGAACACAGCCGGAGTCATGCAGTTGGAAATAGCAGTGTGGATGCAGTAAACAAGCACGGTATTAGCTGCCCTCCCTCTACATGCCAGCCCTACCTACCCAGCAGAAGGGGCATCTCAGGCCCCTGACATCCACCCGCACAAGCTCTAGGCTCTCGGCATCCCCGTTGATTGCTGGTTTACCCTCTGTAAATGCAAGTTCACAAATGCTGATCCAAGGGGACAAGAGTGAGTGAGTGCTGGGTCACTGCCGCAAACAAGAGCGCTGTGCGCTGCTGTCACGCCTTTGCTGTGCGCTTGCTGCGTTTCCATGCAGAACATGACCTCTGCTATCACAGCTAGTGAAAAGCCTTGTAGTAGCATGTGCTATGCACTGGCAGTTAGCAACTTGGGGAAGCTGAAATCATCCACAGCAATTAGCTACTGTCCCAGGAAGGAGAACACACTGTCCTGAATCTGACCAGGAGTTCTGCTGAGCTCCTAATGATCAACACACTCTCACAGATGCTTTCATCACTTGCTGAAATGACCATTCCAACTGTTCTTGCAGCCTTAGCATAGCAACTGAGTATCTTAAGAGAAGCTACCTTTTACCTTGGTTTTTGCAAAGTAAATTTGTTTTTACTGCTTTAAACTACATTAAGAAGCACCAAAGGAATGGGAATACCACCAGCTCAGGTGGAGGTTTGCTGCTGGCTGGACTTTTGCACAGGCTGTGTCAGACCAGACTTCCCTAGCCTACCATGTCAGTGGGTTTTGCTTGTAAGAGGTTAGTGCAGATCTGTTGCTGGCCTTGAGCAAGTCAGCATCAACCTGAAGCAAAGCCAGTGTGAGATTCTGAGGTGGTTTGTGCAACTTGGACAGGGGACCTCCCTAGCATCCACATCAGGGTGCTACATGCATCAACAGAAGAAAGCTGCTGCACTAGGCACTGGTGGGAGAAGCAAACAAGTCAACCTACGCAGCTCAAAAACATGCATTGTATACAGCCAAATAGGCACTAGTGCTTGGTGCAGTCTCCATCCTGAGTCACAGAATCAGAGTGGTTCATGTTGGAGGAGACCATTAAAGATCATCAAGTCCAACCCTCCTGCTATGGGCAGGGACATCTTTCACTAGATCAGATTGCTCAAAGTCCTGTCCAACCTGATCTTGAACACTTCCAGGAATGGAACATCCATAGCTTCTCTGGGCAACCTGTTCCAGGGTCTCACCACCCTCATTGTAAAAAGTCTCTTCCTTATGTCCAACCTAAACCTACCCTCTTTCAGTTTAAAACCATCACCCCTTGTCCTGTCATTACAGGCCCTGTAAAAAGGTTCTCTCCATCTTTCTTATAAGTCCACTCTATATATTGAAAGGCCACAATAAGGCTCACCGGAGCCTTCTCTCCACCAGGCTGAAAAACCATAACTTTCTCAGCCTTTCTTCGTAGCAGAGGTGTTCCAGCCTTCTCATCATTTTAATGGCCCTCCTCTGGACCCAATCCAACTGGTCTGGGTCTCGTACTGAGGACCCCACAGCTGGATGCAGTATGCCAGGTGGGGTCTCACTAGAGCAAAGAAAAGGGGGAGAATCACCTCCCTCGACCTGCTGGCCACGCTTCTTTTGATGCAGCCCAGGATACGGTTATTTGCCTTCTGGGCTGCAAGCGTACATTGCTGGCTCACATTCAATTTTTTGTGCACTTCATCCAAGTCCTCCTTCCTGTCTGCTGTCAATCCATTCATCCCTCAGTCTGTATTGATACCAGGAGCTGCCCCAACCCAGGTGCAGGACCTTCCACTTGGCCTTGTGGAACTTCATGAGGTTCACATATGCCCACTCCTCAAGCCTGTCAAGGTCCCTCTGGATGATACTTTCATGTTAACATGGGTTTGAATATAGAGCTGTTTCTGTATTTATTTCTGCACCAGTGATGTTTTAAACTTGTCCTGGTTTTTTTGCTAGGACAGGGTTAATTTTCTTCTTAGTAGCTAGAGAGCACTGGGTTTTGGTTTCAGTGGGGATTGTTATGAGAACAATGTTGATAACTACAAGGACACTGTGCTTGGGCAGTTTCCAAGAAGAGAGGACTGGAAGGGAGGGGTGGAGAAGAGAAGTGTAGCAGTGAGTAAAACCCAGAACTGACAGTTGGATGTGCCAATCAGATATTCCACATCATACTCCATCATGTTTAGTATATTAACTGGGGCTGACCGGAAAGGGGGCGATTCTCTTGGGAATCGCTCAGGATCACTTTTCCAGGATTGGGATTTTGGTTTTGAGGTTCCTTTTCGCTGCTCTGGCATTGTTATCAGTGGGTGGTGAGCAATTGTACTGCGCATCACTCATATATATAGTTGTTACAATTGTTATTATTATTATTATTATTTTAAATCCAATTATTAAATTGTTCTTATCTCAACCTACAAGTCTCCTCACCTTTACCCCTCCAATTCTCTCCCCGATTCCCTGGGTTGGAGGGTGGGGGGGGAGGAGCTGCACGTGAGTGTGTCTTGTTTGGCTGCCAGTTAAGTTAAACTATCACAAAACCCCAGCATCTCACCTGGGAGAAGAGCCAGTCTTCAGAGCTAGCTCTGCAAGCCTGGCACCCCATGCTGTACCCGAACAACGTCGTCCCCTCTCTGGCCTCACAGAATCTCTCTGGTACCCAGCTGCTGGTGAGAGCTCTGTGCAGAGCATGGCAGGCTCCCAGGAGGGGAATAGACCCAGCTTCATCTCCCCACCCATCACCACTGGGCTCTGGTAGATACCAGGCCCATGGGACCAGCCACTGCTGCCCTTCCACATCCATACCTGGAGGACCTGGGCTGACCAGCCGAGAGCTGTAGGAGAGGTCACTGCTCAGAAGCGGATTGGCGAAGCAATGTTGGGAGCTTGCCAGAGGAAGCTGCAGCCTCCTACTCCATTACAGGAGGGTCAGACAGGAGCAACAAAACAGGAGGGTCAAGCCCAGCTCCTCCCAGCTCTGTGCCGAGTAGTGCTGATGGAGATGGGCTTTGAGTCTGGGTCAGCTCTCCTCTGCTCAGTGAGCAGCCTTTCTGCTGAGGCCACCAGCCAGTGATGGCAGCTTGCGACATGAAATGCAGGTGCTCTGTTGGAACTTAAATTGGCTCATTGTTAAATTATCCTTCATTAACAACTCTGTGATTTCACTGAAGTCCATGGCTATCCTTTGAAAGGGGTAAAGCGCTGGTTAATGTTAATCATAGCAGGACTCAGGCAGTGACACAGAGGTGGAAGTCCTGGGCTGGCACTGCCACCAAACTGCCACTGCCCCCATGTCCCCCACAGGTGACAGAGCCATTTCACCTTCATGCTCCTCATCACAGCTTTTTAATGTCTGTTTGTCAAGATATATTAAGTAATCCTGGGACAGCCACAGTGCAAGTTATATTGATTCAGATAAGGAGGCTATTATTGAAATTGTTCTTTGTTTTGATTATTTAGGATTTTGACACTGGCTCAGCCAATTAAAGAGAACAGAAAAGAAACACTTTTAATGTTAGCTTAACAATGCCAGTCCCCTTTCTCCATCCTCCTATTACTCCATTGCTTTTTCCTCTCTAACACATGCACAGTTCTCTTATTTGGGAGGCATTAATTTGTGAACAGAAATGCTACATTTCATCAGTCATGCAGCGAGGTTTTTTTATTGGAGTCCTTTACTGTTGATTGCCATGAAAAACCTCTTGCTGTGCTATTATGTGAAACTACAGAACAAAACATACATCTTTCTAGTGCTTTTTAAAAAATTTGTCTCACTGCCTACAAACCCATTCCTTGAAGTAAAGTGCTCTGTGTGACAGATTCACAGCAGCATAAACAACCTTTCTGAGCCTCAGCTCCTAACACAACTGGTGTTACATACAAAAGTAAGTTCACATTTTGTACATTCAGCAACTTCCCTAAAAGCTAAAGGTTTTTTTGTTCATATGGATAACATGCTGCATGTCCCTATGTGCATCTACCTGTCTAGATATGTTCTGTGTTATACCCATATACACTCAATACAATGTACTACAGCTCAGATTTCCCATTCTTTACATTTGAGATGATTGCTTTGTTGAGATCTTGAACAGGAAAGAAGTCTGCACACACCCGTCACTGTATTCTGTTAGTCACATACACAAAAGCCTTCTTAGTGCTTGAACACATCAGCTGTCCTCTGGCCATTAATTCCTCACCCAGGAAAAACTAATGAAACACACAACCTAAACTGTCTTCAGGTGATGAAAAACCAGGGATAAGTCAACCATAAAGCAGCAACAGCTATAGAAACACACCCAAGTCCTTGGGGGGGAGGGCAGTTGGGAAAGAAGACGTACCTACAGGTTTTCATCCCTTGATTTTAAAGTTGGAGATTTAAAAGGACAAGAGGGTTTTTAAAGGGCTTTCTTGGGCATGGGGTGACATGGCAACATCATGTACTGTGGTCGGAGAAGGTTTTGGTCCTCACAGGGGGCCCAGACTCTCCTCTGCCAGGGCGATACCACTGCCACCATCACCGGAGCTCTGCAGGTGGTGGCACTGTCACAACAACCACACCACCTCTCCAGCCCAAGGGTCATATCACTTGGGGGTGCTCTTGCTAGTAGCTGAGGTACCACAACAAATACGCAGAAGTGCAGCTCTTTGAAGGAGAAAGGTATGACATTTCTCCAGCTGCTTTTTTTAATTGCTGCTTAGTTTAAAGCCAGTGTTTTATGAGTTTCAACAGGCTCCTCAGAGACGGAGAAGTGGATAGGGGAGAGCTAAGTTAGTCAAAAGTGCATAGCAAGTCCCTGCAGTACCTTCTGGAATAGCCCTTCCATATATCTGTATTAACTATACTTGGTCACCTCTCTGCAAATATACTCATGATAGTCATGAAAGAATACATGAGGCTCAATAGCAGACGCAAATCTCTGCTCAGGAGTATTTTGCATGCTAGATGGATTATTAATCTCGGCATGCTTGATTGTGCATGCAGGTGATGAATGGCTTTTCTTTTTTTTAAATAAAGTATACATGAGTTCTAGGTAGGAAGGAGAGGTATTTTTTTCCCTTTCATTAAGAAAAGTGTTTTGGAGATGGGTCTGGTGAAGACGTTGACCTTCCATTTTGAGAAAATTTCACTTTGGGTAGGAACTAGCTAACTATTAAGTACCACCTCCGTTAAATTCCACCCCAAACTTAAACAAACATAGGTGTGCTTTTTGCAAAATAATAGTACAGTCATACTGTTTGAAGTGCAGCAGTATGTCTGCATGAAGTAACTCTAAGGCAGGAAAATGCGAGTCATAAAAAGGAGAAGTTAGAGCATTCGGTGGAGCTGAGAAGGGTAGTACAGACAGCACTGCAGGGAGGCTCCCAGGAAGGCTGGGATGATTTTTACAGTTTTCCATGCAAGTAACCTCATTAGGTGCCATGTCAGAGCAGATCTGACATAGACCACAGTTATCTGAAAACTGCTGAAAGAACGCCGGTATCCACGGGAGGTACATGGAAAATCCAAGATTTGAGTATTCAGACAAGTCATTTCATCAGACAGCATGAGTTTATTATTTATTTATTTAGAGGCAACTTTATTTTCGATGTCAAGAGACCCATCCTGGGAGCTGGCAATTGTTTACTTTGGTTGTAAGTGTGAGATATTTTTGAACAGAGCAGAAGGAACTGTGTAGTGACCTTGCCTCACACAAGCACCACATTTGCAGAAGCTTAGGAAAGTATTTTTGCCCTTGGAAAGGCGATGCATATTTTAGCCATTATTTCCAATATTAGAAATCATCTTTTCCTGTAAAAGTGCTTTGAAGTAATAGAAAGCAGATATGGTATCTACTAGCCAAGCTTGTTTTCCATACAGAAGCTGCAGCTGACAGCACACTGCCTGAGACCCCAAGAGACCTCAGGCTTCCCTCCTTCTTCTGCTAAAAGTTTCCTGAGCCGCATTGCCAGTGGACTATTTCTGTGTTCTCTGTTTCTTTGACTACCAGTAAAATGACAGTGCATCTCTTGGGGATGTTTTGTGATTTAAATCATTTGCTTTAAGACCCGAGGATGAAAGGCTGCATAATAGTCCAGTGATAAATACAAGATTGCAATTTAATTAAAGTGCTCCAATTATTTAGGGAAAAAATGTAAAGCAGAAGCTGACAGATGTTCTTTGCACTCCTTTTGAAATTTCCCTGTCAATAACTTAGCAGGATTTTGTGCTCCTGGGAAGTTTTCTTCAGCTTTCAGTCTCTTCTTGCATCCCCTGTTGGAAAGAAATCTAGATCAGCAGTGCTTATCTTACCAGATGAGTGAATAATTTTCTTCAAACCCATGGCCTTATGCAATAGATATTGCCAGAAAAGAAAAAAAAAATCTACTGATGTTTACTCTGGGATAGACATCACCATTAACTTGTTATTCAGCACAGATCACACAGGAAGAAGTATTTATACCCTCTCCTTTAAAATACGATCCAGTTGCATTTTAAGGAGGGAGAATTTATCACATCCAAGTTGGAGGCATTAATATAAACATCCTGAATAGCTCTATACTCAGCATCATATATATTCTCCTAGATATGTTGTTCTTTATGAGTTGCTATAGAATTGTAACTCAGAAGACCATGGTATGGTGTTGTGCTGGTCGCAGTTCAGAGCAAGGCTGTGCCCCTGCATCCAGTAATGTATAATATACACACTACACTTATGTGGGGCCAAGGAGCTGTTTTTGGCTCATGGTAAATCCGCAGGCACGATGACTCATCTGACATTTACCAGGTTCACCATTGTACTTGTTGATGCACAGCTAGAAAATAAACAAAACAGGGTTGAGATCAGAAGTTGTGCTCCCAGCGCCAACAGATGGGTCATGCAGCCTGCACGGGCAACAACAGCTGCCTGGCTGCCTGGCTGCCTGCTGCTCTCAGTGTGTCCCCCCTTTAGAGATTATGATGCCTGAAACCAGGGAGGAATGACCAAAAGTCCCTATAGTGACCTCCCTTCAAAGACATACTGAGTGCTGGTTTACATAAAAAGAACAGTTGGTTATTTTCTCTGCAAAAAACGTCTTTCAAGAGAAGCAAAACACAGAGCCAGGAGACAAACACTTTTCACTTTGAGAGGTTTAGCTAGTTAGCTTAGATGTTATAGATGATAACCAAAAGGCTGGAAGTAGATGGCTAGGGCACAGGCAAACCTTTGATTATTAATCAATCCCTGCCTATTAATGGTTGTTTAATTTATTTTGATAAGGCTTTTGGTTTTCTTTGGAAAGCCCTAAATATTTACAGCAGACTAAAGACTCCACAGTGCCATGTGCAGTGTGTACTGCTGGTCCAAGGATGTGTGTAGAGTCAAGAACCTCCTTTCATAAAATCATAGAATCGCTTTGGTTGGAAAAATCCTTTAAGATCATCGAGTCCAGAGGCAGGCTCTATCCACTCTAAGAGCTGTCGATTTTAAGCTTGATAAAAAAAAATATTAATAGTAGGGGTTTTTCCTCTTAAAATTATTTAACCTGGATCAACAATGAGTTGATCAGACCTGACACTTAAAAACCCTTCGTGATCATCCATGTCACCGTGTTACTGCCCAGTTTTCACACTTCCATCTTGTAGTAAGAACATTTTAACAGCAGCCAACTTCTAACAGATCCAGCACCCTGCATATTCCAGGTTTCACATGGGGAGACCCTCCCATCACTATAAATCCCCTCTGGTCTGCAGTCTCCCATCACATCTATATTCCCTTCATTAAAAGGAATGAAGGTGCTCATCTGCAAAGCTCTCTGGGGCTTGTGACACAGTTTACCACTTGAGGCCCAACTCATCTCTTCACAGCAGCCCTTGTCAGCCACAGTTCAGGTACTAAATACCCATAGACACACCAATTTCTGTTCTTAGGGCTCTGGAGAAGAAACTATCCCAAGAACAGAACCCAAACTTTGGATTTCCTTCCAAGGAAGACCTGTTTGTGTCCCAGTGGGACTGTCATCATATCAAAGTGAATCACATGCCCCTTCAGTAAGGTCAAATGATTCTCAGAAAAATCCACATACAGCTTCACATATGTCTTACTAAGGGGGAACATATTAAAACCCCCTCCATTTTCTCATGGACTTCTCCTTCACAATTCCCAGTGGTACTTCAATTGGCAGAGACAGACACCTGGAAATGGGGCCAGGGAAGAGCTCTTTTATTGAACCAAGTGAGGTTGGTTTTCCCCTGCCCTTTATTCAGATTTTTAAAGGCAAGCATAATCTTCTTATGTATTGATTTGAAATTTCATGCACGTTTATTTACTGTTTCAATTATGTCAGTTTCCAAACTTTTCCCCATTAACAGGCTTGCTCTAGGAGGGGGTGGCTGAAGGTGACCCTTCCCCAGTCACTTCAGTTTCCTTTCCTTACTGCCTCATAGCTCTTTACAATGAATTTCATTAGTACCTACTAACTCAATACGCATGGTTTAAGTAGGTCATTCTGAATTTAGTTACTGCCCTCCTTTTGTATAAACCCAACCTTGTTACGCACCTGCAGCTACGCTGAGCTGCACTCGCCAGGGGAGGACCACTATAGGACCTAAACCTTCCCCCTGAGATGACCACCATCATAAAGATGGTGAGGTCAATCTCATTGACTTTGCAGCAAGCTACAGCCACTGTCACGAGAGCCTTAAATTTGACACAAACAGCAAGCAAAAGGAAGGTGATCTTCATTGCATAAACGTGAAAATGAGGGACTAATTGAGGAGGCATCCATCCCAAGCCCGTGGCAGAGGACAGACAGTACACCAAGTCTCCTCTGGCACTGTATTAGTTTTAGTACTGAGTTGTCATTCTAACACAGATTTTGATTTCCCAGCCGACTCTCCAGCCAGCAGATTGGTACTTGAAACTTGTTTGCTCTTGCTGTGCAGAATGATTATGTATCTTTATATTCATGCTTTTGCAGGACCCCCCTAGAAATCTGTCAGATTAACTGGTTTAACTTCCTGCTTTGCATGTGACATACAACCAATTCACCCCAGTAAAACTGGTGATTGATTACACCACCATTTGTATAGACCTCAGGCCAGACTGAAAATCCCACAGCAGGCAGTCTCCAAGTACCTGTATAGATGACAATCAGGGAGACAACAGTCCCAGTGGGGTGGACTGATTTAGACCATATCTTCAAGGAGCAGAAGAGTTTACAGAAGTCTGCTTTCCACGATGCCTTTTAAGCCAGTGGCCTCCAATCTTTTTTTTATTGTACACCCCTATCAGTAAAAGTTTTTGAGCATACAAACTCAATATATATATATTATAAATAAATATACATATATTACTGTACTACTATATTGGGTACATTGTAAAACATACACAAAAAGATAAATTTAAGAAGATGATGTAAAGAGGAAATAAACACTGTTTTTAAAACATAATTTTATCTTGTTTGTTAATGGCACAAAAAAGATTTTTCTGCAGCTCAGTGGGTTGTTTTGCATACTGCCTGGGATGTGTGACCCCCAACTTCAGAGACCTCTGTTGTAAGCTACCAGACCAACACAGAGGGAAGATCCACACAACGAGCTGTTGAAAGCTAGTAAGAAGGGGAGAGAGACAAAAATAGCACTGTGCAATGAACATTGTGCTCATGTACTGCACGACTCTGACTATTCTAGGGATGAGAGGAGCACAACCACTGAAACAAGGACTTCATTAA